>NW_026261496.1:0-138519 GCF_024610275.1 Lodderomyces theae | reverse complement strand
TACACAATCGTGTTTCTCCCCTTATTGTCTCTAAATTTGTTTTTTTTTTTTTTTTTTTTTTTTTTTTTTTTTTTTTTTTTTTTTTTCCTTTTTTTTTTTTATTTTTTCAGTTTATACTGCTGTGCATTAAATCCCCGTGTAACATCTTTGAATTTAAGGTTTCGAATCGGCCAGTATTCTGTGGAATACAACAAGGATACCCCTCTTAGCGAAGATAATATTCCACACTTCTGTAAAGGTTGCAAAAGCCTAGTATTATGCCGCCTCGTCATCTTAATAGTGAAGCACCGTAAATGATGCTTGCATTGCATTTTCAAGCTTCTGTATCCAAAGTCGTGTATGTAGGTACTGAAATATTTTTAGCAGAAACGGGCTACAAAAACAAAATAACATATAGTTGAGTATGCGTATTTCCGTCGATGCAGAGCCCGCTGTGAGGATTGAGTTACACAATACTGTGTAGTACAGAGCAATCTTACTTTTTTCCATAACCGCTATGAATATCCGTGGTTGCATATCGGAGAAGGAAGAAAAGAAAAAATGCACTCACCTCATATGACGAGCTTCCATTTTCCATGACAGCAGCACGGCTCGCAAAGAAGCATAAAGGAAGTCACACAGTTCGAAATATAAAAGTCACGACTAAGAAATCGTCACACCTTATTCGTTTTCTTTCTTTTCTGGGTTCTTTTGCTTCTTGTGTAATCTTTTTTCAGTGCTGTTGCTCTGAACAATAAACCGCGCTCGCTGGTAATCAAAAGAGGAAATTCATGCACCACACGCTACCGTCCTGCATAATGTATGTTTAGTGTAAGTATATACAGTTTGTCTGGTCGAGCGTACTTTGTCGAAACATAAATGGTTGCAAATTCCTCGGAGCTTTCTTCTTCTAGTTATATAATATTTTGCATTTGTAACGTCAGGGAAGCTTTTATTTTGTTTTGTTCTTTAATCATGCCATCTCTTCAGTTTTATTATATTCCCATAGTTTAACAGTCGTTACGATGTGGCGGTGTCTCAGAATTATGCACAAGGGACTAAATGTGGCAACAAAACTGTACTGGCGTCTGGTTTTCCCTTTTTCCGTCTCTTCAAAGAGACAAATTGTCAGGTTTAAACTAGACATCCACCAATCGATCGGTTAACACCCTTTTGTTATCAAAGAATTTTTCTGTTACAAGGTCCCGGATAAAGTTGGTGTGTCTCCATGCGGCTTCGTATTTAACTTCCTTTTTTTTTTTTTTTCTTGACTTTTTGGATAAAGATACACTACTATGGGCAGAAATCGAGGCAGAGAACTGCGGGGCGAGGCGACTGCTGCATGGCGAGGTCAATACGAAATGCTTCTAGCTCCTGTTAATCATTTTGACTAAAATCTATACATATCCAAACATTTCACTGCAATGTTTTGGTATTTGGTCATAGCATTCCACGGCTATTCGTTAACCGCTTGGCATTGTATAAGGTGTACCTTTTTTTTGAAACAAACGTCACAAAAATGGAATGGAAACTTCTTCGCTTTGCCACAAAATGCAGCCAGCTCTAATAACCATGATTATAGCACGCGAGAGACTTTTACAACAAGAGTGAATGACACATTTCATGGCATTCACAGTGAAGCACTCAAACCTATATTGAAAATGGCTTGAACGTTAACAAATACTGTTTATACGCAGAGGAATAAGTACTGCAAAGCGCTCGCACCCAAGAAAGGACTATCAGGATCAACATTATTATCTTGAAACAGTAGCCGACGTAAATGTGGAGCGGTAAAAATGTAATTGGGTTTGGTTGTAGGGTCTGGTGAATCAATCATGATACTGCACTTTAAGAATTCAAAAGAAGCACCGTAAAAGCAATCAGAAAATGAAATGGCTTTAGGGGAAGTAAACAAATAAGGACAGATGAGGCAGTAGAAGCTTCTCTCGTTAGCCATTATTTCAAAATCGAGGGGGCATGGCGGAAGAATTTGAGAAGTGTGTACTCGTTTATACGAATGGTGGGTACGGATATAGAGTATCGGAGGTTATCGTAAAAGCTATCTCTGCGAATCAATAACCGTCAGATTGGGACTTCAAAGAGATTGTGCAAATGGAAACCAGGCTGTTATAACAGGCCAAGCCAACCCGGTTAGCCTACACAATGAGAGTAGCTACTATATGTTGAGAAGAAGGGGACTTATTGGCCCCAAGTTGTGTTCCCCTCCCACCCTTGTTGTTACCTCATGAAAGTCGTGCACTAGAAACAAATAAGGTGCTGCGAAGGTGCTTTGGTTTACACTAGCATCATAATAACGACCACACATTAGATTAAGTAACATAACCGTTTTCGTATGCTAAGTATGTTACCAATCAGACTTGTTCCTCATCTTTCGTTTATCCTCTCAACTAAGCCTATTTGCGAGCTCAACCTTCTGGTGTCGGTTTCAAACATCTCCCACGTTTTCATTTTTAGTGGTTTTGTAACTCCGTTTTCTTTTACTTGTTGTTTGTTTCAGGACTGCGCACGACCACTTCGTCTTGTACGATAACGCCTCAATACTCATGGGATTCATAGTATGCTTTCTCGTAAGCATCTCAAACCCAAAGTATGCTTGGGTACGAGATATCCAAATACCGTGCTCCAAAAGTACCCAAAAATTACCGCAGTTCTGACCATACTTGCACTGTATGTGTGTTGGGAGCAACATAAAAAATGCGTTGTCTTACAAAAGGGAAAAAAGTATTACAACAGCACAAGAGAAATTTGTATAGACTAACGGTGATAGATAAGTGTTTGGATGTAGCCAGCAGAAGGGCCCACGTGCGAGTAGACCTACTGCCAATGTGGGGGGTATCTGTTAGCTGTTAGCAGGGATGCACTTGCAAAGAACTCATCCGTATTGATGAAATTGAATGAAAAGCAAAAAAAGAGTTCTCCGCTTTCCCAAGACACCCCATTTCATTGATTTCTTTTTTTTAAAAAAAAACACACACACACGCACACACACACACACACGCACATACACACACACAACACCACACCACACCACGTTGTTGGTGCTGTTATTTATTCAGCTTCTCTCTCTGCCTTTTTTACTTTTAAAATGGATCACAACAGTTGTTGAAAAGTCAATCAAGTATTCTTGTCACCCAACGCTGAGACCAACTATTGGTAAAGCTTTAATACACTTATCAGTGTGGCTAGAACGTGTGCCATATTTATTAGAAATGGGAAAGTTTTACAGTTTTGTAATGATAACACACACACACACACAATAGAGAATTGTAATATTGTGCACGCACTATCTCTCTCTCTCTCTCCCCAAAATTATCCAAAATTATTTTTCTCACAGTTATCAGCAAAATATTACAAATTATCAAACATAAACGAAATCATACACATACACATACAGAGCCCTGTGATTCATAGACGACGACACCCAGAGGGATAGTAAGCCACCTCCTTACTATCTTGACAAGCAAACTCACTTCGGCAGGTGATACACTTTTTATTTCCTTCTTGTCACAGCAACTTAGGAGACCACCGCTCCCTCTCCCCTTCCTTATCTGTCCTTAAGTAGACACAACAAGTTCTTGTCTACCTTGCCATCCACTTTCCAAGTCCTAACTAGTATGTCGTTGTTGACCAACAGAAAGCGTCCTAGGGGATATAGTGAAAACTTTGCTGCACTGCAATCCGCAGCCCTCAACTCGTCGTATCAACTGCTGCTGCTGCAACAACAGCAGCAACAACAGCAACAGCAACAACAATCTCAACAACAACAACAACAACAACAACAACTGCTGTTTCTACCACATCAAAATCACCAAGCTCGGCAATATGGCCCCGCTCAATTTGACCAATTGAACCATCTTGACCAAACACACCAATTTGAGGGCTCTTCGAATGGCAATTTTGTCCAAAATTCAAATTTCGGGTATAATAGCTCCGCAATCGTCTTTAGCCCTCAGATGCAACCCAAAAAGTCAAAATTCAACAATCCCTTTTTACTGGCTGAAGAGAATGATGTTGTTTTGGATGACGAGGAGACGGACACTTTTGTTTTGGACGATATTGATGTCGTTGAAGCAAGAGACGGTGCTGCACATGGCGATAATGCCATTACTATGGAAGAGGATGATGAGTATGATGACGATATCATCATTATTGATGAAAAAAACGTTGCTCCACGGGGGAGAAGAAACAATAGTGATTCGATCTTGATAAACCCCGATGCGCAAGAAGCTTACAATCTTTTCAATGTTAACCAATTTGAGATTGACAAATCAACGAGAGTGAAGAAACAACGTACGAGCTCGCTACCTCAGCTACCCCAAGTAAAGTGTTTTTACAACAAACTCCCCAACAATTATATACTACAAACACCCAAATTGGGCAATATCAAGACCAATGTTATACCGCATCAAAACAATCTACCACCGTGTGATGACGAAAATGGTCATTACATTATCAAAATTAATGATTCGTTTGCCAATCGGTTTGTGATTGTCAAATTGTTGGGCCAGGGAACATTTGGTAAAGTTGTTCAATGTTTTGACAAGGTCAATAGGGAGCAAGTTGCTATAAAGATTATTCGAAACATTCAGAAATATAGAGACGCTGCCAGAATTGAATTGAGGATTTTGTCGACTTTAAAGAAGTTTGATAATGCAAACAAGAACCATTGTATTCATTTACGTGAATGTTTTGACTATCGTGGCCATATTTGTATTGTCACTGACTTGTTGAAGATTTCATTGTATGACTTCTTGGAAAATAACAAGTTTATCTCGTTTCCTGGAAGCCATATACAAGCAATTTCAAAACAACTAATTAGGTCAGTCACTTTTCTTCATGACTTGAACTTGATTCATACCGACCTCAAGCCAGAAAACATTTTGCTACACGATGACTCGTTTACAAAGAAACAATTGTACAGCTCTACCATCAAGAGTGCATTTTTGAATCTTGGCGCCACTGCCACATCCCCCAAAAGCAGCACCAAAAGAGTGCCCAAGACGTCCAAAGTTTTAAAGAATCCGTTGATACAAATTATTGATTTTGGAAGCGCCATTTTCGATGACGAGTACCATTCGCTGATTGTTTCAACGCGACATTATCGGGCTCCCGAAATTGTGTTGGGGACCGGCTGGTCGTTTCCCTGTGATATGTGGTCAATAGGTTGTATTTTGGTGGAGCTTATTATCGGTGAGCCGTTATTCAAAACACATGACAATTTGGAACACTTGGCAATGATTGAAAAGATTGCTGGTTATCGGATTGATAAGGAGATGGTTAAATTGTCCAAGTTGAATGAGAATGAGTGCGGGCTCGAGTATTTCACGAATGAGTATGTCGGTGGTGATTCTTTGGAAGCCAACTTGTTGCGTTCCTCTGTGCGGGACTCGCCCGCGGGTACGAGTTCAATTTCGTCGTGCTCGGATGATGAGGATGATGATGAGGATGATGATGATGTAGAAGGGGAGGTTGTTCGCAATGTCGGTGCCGTTGGTCTTGATAGCGATGTTGATTACGACCTGAGCCGACGCCGTCGAAATATGTACCATACAATGGATAGCTCAGATGTCTCCAATGATGTTGGTGGCGACGATGATGAAGATGTCATTTTCGATGAAGAGAGAACCGTGGCCAATTCTTTGGTTTTGAAGTTTCCCACCGAATCGACTCCACAGAAGTTTATTCTTGCCGTTGAGGAGTTGTCTCGAATTGATTTATTCATCAGTTCGCGAATCGGGTTGAGGATAAATTTTGACTACTCGTTGAATCAAAATTATGAAGAGAATAAGCATTTGATCAATTTTGGAAATTTCACATTTTGGTGGTTCTTCATTGACTTGTTGAAGAAGATGTTTGTGATTAACCCTAGGGATCGAATCACGGCGTTGGAGGCGTTGAACCATCCATGGTTTAACCTAGGCATACAAGATGAGGGCACAGTCTAGGCAATAATTGAGAACGTTTGAGTTGTGCGGTGTTGGCAGAGGAGGAGGATACTAAAGGTACTCGCTCCTGCTTTTCACTACTTTTTTGATCATGTCCCCTTTTTTTTGTGAACGATATGTCATCGTTGTGGGTTGTTGTGGGTTAGACTTTCGTTGATTCCGATTATGTTCCTTCTTTGATTTTTTAATTCTTTTTTTCAGTTCTTCGTTATACCCAATTTTTTGTTTTCCAATGTGACTAACTAGTTGAGACTACGTTTTTCTTTTTTTTTTTTTTTTTTAATCATTACTATTTCCTTTCTACTTTTGTTTGTTAGTTTATGGGTTTTTAATACAATATATTCGTTTTGGGGTTCATGTATTGGACTCTTGGGTGAGTTGGAAGGATGGTGAAAACGTTGAACAGGGATTGCAAAAAAACTGTGTACCTGGATTGAAAGTCTGGTTAGTCCTGCTACAAAGGTGCGTCTGTAAGGATTCTGATGTAACTAGAGCTGCAGCTTGAAAACGAGCCAACGCATTCACCGCAACATCTAGACCTCTCTTGACAATGCGTTTCTACATGATCACAATATTAGCGATGTGTGTAGTTTCTTTTTTTTATTTTTTATTTTTTTTTTCTTTTTGGTTCTGAGAATCACTCCGTATCGTTCCCCTCCTTTCAAATATCTTCGTATATCTCCTGTTGAAATAACCCTTGGATTAATAATCAGACGTGAGATGAGTTAACGTAAAGGAAAAAGAAACGAAGATACGACCTGTCTAATAGTCAATCTACTTACGTTTTGAAGTATGACTGTATTCTAGATCTGCGTTCTAGATCTGCGATGGCTCCGCAAGACCAATCCTAAATTCAACGGTCTCGTTTATGCATAGTAAATAAGCAAGACAATATATGCAAAAAACAGGAAAAAAAAAAAAAAAAAGAAACGAGACATGTCTGCTCTCGTTCATTAGATTGGAAAAGACATTTATCCTACATTGATTGTGGAAAGTGGAGCCATGAAGTGTGAGTTAAGCCTGGTGGCAAAGGCATCTTAAGCAAAAAGGCTCGATTTGTGCCTGAGTTAGAGCTTTTCTACTTACAGTGTTCACAGAAGCGTTTCCATTCATCACTACTCAACTACTGGTTGTTTCTTTGCCAACGCTTACCACTTATTCTCAACAACTGGGGGAGGGGGGGGGGGGTCTAGATTCACAACATAACCAAAAAACATGAGACTGGAGAGCCCTGTAAACAATAAGAGATTTGTCTATACTCTACTTTATAGTCCAAATGCGGACCAGTAATTGGTTACATGTCACAACAGAGTCAATTGCACACAAAACTAAAACTGGTGAAAAAAAAAATTTTCACCACTGCTCAGACGGTGTAGTGCGAGTTTAGATAAACAAAGCAGGTTGTTTTTTTTTTAATTCCAGTCTAGTGTAATGCATGAATCAGCTATGCGGGTAATCTTTATGCATGTCTCAGATCGTCATGTTCAAATGAAGGCAAATCTGATATTCAACCACAAATTGTAGAATAGCTTTTCTTTTTATTTCTTTACGGCGGAAATACTTCGGATTTGGAGCCTTGATGTTACAAATATAACTACTGACCAAGCTCTGTATTGGTGGCTCCAAGCTTTGTAGAGTTAACAAAGCAAACATGTGGACTATGAAGAAGACTTTGATCCAACTGTGCAGAGGTTGCATTTAAGGGTGGGGGCAATACACAAAAATTTCACTCTTTACAACGGTGATTTGCTAGATTTACACTATTGTTCGGAATACAGGTTTTCCCCACCCGATACCTCCACTAACCGTTTTTGATAAGTTGCTTTGTTCACACAAACTTCTCTTCTCTCCTATTCACACTCTCAGCTCAAATGACACTTCCTATTTAGGCTGAGGTGTGTACAACTCAAAAACGAGAGAAATGTACAAGAATGAACATCCACAAAATCAACCAGGGCACACACAAAAGAGGGAATGAGACGTGGGACTAGAACAGCTGAGAGTTGAGATGTAGGAGACGGTGGCAAACATCGTCAACTTAAATCTCTGATGCAATGGGCGGAAAAGGCCTCTCAATTGAACGGCTCGAAAATGATTGAGAAATTTCAAATATATCTAAACTATGCGAACGGGCTAAAAGAATTCGAAAGTGAGAATCTATTTTTACGGTGTGATTTTTCGATTGAAAATGCCCACCCATGGTTTGTATATTCAAGAGGAAGGGTGTTTCGGCGCCTTCCGATCTAATGGCAATCTAAGTCACCACTACCATCTACCCAACGGTTTTAGTGTATTGCCTATTGTTTAAAACTCCACCCAATTGTCGCACCTTAATTAACACTTACGTGTACCATGTACAAAAAATACAACAGAAGGAGCTCGACTACAGCCTCACTGCAATTCAGAGCCTTTGTTGAAAAAAACTGTTCAGCACACGACTGGTCTCTTCATTTTTGTGTTTGAAACCAATTTTTTCAACACAGGTCCTGCGGTTTCATTATGGTTACAATTTTAAATGGGCCAATTAGTGTGGCCCAAAGAGGACAAGTAATGGAGAGAGAGAATAGGGGACTTCCAAGAAAAGAAAAAAAACAAAAGAAATGCAACAAACGGGTGGAAGCGTAGATCCCCTATCCATATGTAAGTAATTTAATTAAAGTTTAGTATTCCTTTCAGACTCAATATTGAGGTGTCACTTTATTCTCTTGGGTTATGAAGCTGTAGTGTTTAATGGACACCTACAGGACGAGAAGAGGACCATTGGGTAGTGTCATTATCAGGAAGGCGAGCTGTGGCTCTTCAATTGTAATACCTCCTCTCGTTGTCGTATCCAAAGCGCCAATCAAATGAGAGGGATGGAAGGAGTGAGTGAGTGAGTGTCAGCTTTTGTAGACGAAAAAGACAACGGGATAGCGAGTCAATTGTCCTGTGATTAGACCAAGGTGTTGCGTTGTCAAGACCGCTGCCATGCGAAGGGAGAAGAAAAGAATAGCAAGAGGAGGGGTTTTACTTGTTACTATGGTTACTGGTAACATGTTACTGGTAGCAACTTCTTTTATTTACTCTATTATGTATCCAATTATATGCTGTTGGTGGTTTTGTAGTGTATATGTCGCAAGTGATTCTAGATCTCTCTCTCTTTCTCTCTCACTAAATAGAGAAAAAAAAAAAAATAAAAATAAAAAGGAAAAATAATTAATTTCTGAAAGTTGGGATTATAACACAAAATTGCTCTATTGTATTGCAGACCAATTTAACTCATTAAGGCGATTTAATAAACAGACGATGAATAAATAAATGCACCTGTATGCAGGAACATACGCCAATAAAATAATTCAATGCAATTTAGAACAATGTCAATGTCCTGCTTGTGTCACAATTGACTCTTTCTTTTATACAGGAAACCCTCAATTTAAACAATTTCTTTTCTTTTTGTTGCAATTTGTTTGTTTGAAGTTTTGATGGGGCAGAGTAAATACAAAAAAAAAAGAAAAGAAAAAAAAAAAAAAATTTTTTTCCCTTTACTGTAAACACACAAACAATTATTTAGTAAATAGTAAATAGTAAATATTGTCGACAATTTCATATAAATATATTTCCATTTCCGTCAACCAAAAAGTTATCATACATTGCTATCTTCTTCTTCTTCTTCTTCTTCTTCATCCAACGATCAAGCTTATTCACATTCATTTAATATAGACGTTAGTTAACTTACTACTACAACGTATTATACTACTACTACTACCACCCAACTATTGTCTTTCCTTATTAAACAAGAGTTTTATTCCTCCAACTATTATTACCTATCGTACTATTAACAACATTTTATAAAATGAAATCATCAGTCTTGAGTTTGTTGACTATCGCAGCTACTGCTTTATCCGCTCCTTTGCAACATCAACACCACCACCACCACCAAGAAGAAAAGAGAGCAGTTGTCACTCAAGTTGTCTATGTTGACGGAAACGGAAACACCGTCTCAGGCCCGTCTGCCACTGCTTCTGGTTCGGCTACTGCTTCAGCATCAACTGTCACTTCATCCTCATCTTCATCTCAAGGTGGGCAAACCAGCTCCCCAACTTCAGCTTCTTCTTCATCAGCTTCCTCATCAAGTCAAGAGTCTTCAACTGAAACTGGTTCATCATCATCAGGCGACTCCTCAATTGCTGGTGACTTGAAGGCTTTTGTTGACCCAACTGAAAAATTCGAAGACGGTGTTCACTCGTGTGACTCTGTTGTCACTGGTCAGGGTGTTATTGCTGTTGACTGGCTTTCAGGATTGAACGGTGGATGGACCACCATCATGAATGAGCAAGGTGACACTTCTGCCAACTGCCAAGATGGTTACTACTGTTCTTACGCTTGTCAAGCTGGTATGTCAAAGACCCAATGGCCATCTGAACAACCAAGCAACGGTATCTCCGTTGGTGGATTGTACTGTAAGGGTGGAAAATTGTACAGATCAAACCAAGATCAGGACTACTTGTGTTCATGGGGTGCCAACAATGTTGAATTTGACTCGCAAATCTCTAAGGATGTTGCCATCTGTAGAACTGACTACCCAGGTTCTGAAAACATGAACATCCCAACCTTGTTGTCCGGTGGTGGATCTGCCCCAGTTGCTGTTGTTGACTCCGACAACTATTACAACTGGAAAGGTGGCAAGACTTCTACTCAATACTATGTCAACAACGCTGGTGTCTCTGTTGAAGACGGATGTATCTGGGGAACTTCTGGTTCCGGCGTTGGTAACTGGGCCCCAGTTGTCCTTGGTGCTGGTACTACTGGTGGTAAGACTTACTTGTCATTGATTCCAAACCCAAACAACAAAGACCAACCAAACTACAACATTAAAATCGAAGGTGACGACGTTAACGGAAACTGTAAGTACGAAAACGGACAATACAATGGTCACGGATCTGATGGATGTACCGTCACTGTCAACTCCGGTAACGCCAAGTTTGTCTTTTACTAGAAAGAGATGAACTACAACTGGTTCCAATGAGATAAAAAAAAAAGAGCTGTGTGTTTTCTTTTATCTTTTTTCTTTTTAATTGTCGTTTCGTTTCGTTTGTGATTTGGTCCAAAATAAAAAGAAGAGCAAAGATTGATCTCCGAGCCCTTTTTTTTTTGTATTCTTTTGGGCTCTTGATTCGGTCTTTTACTGTCTGAGAGAAATATTGTTGGTTGGTTGGTATTGTTGCTACTGCCAACGATTGTGTCAAACTTCAATGCTGTATTATTTTTTGATTGCCTTTTCTTGTTTTGTTGAAATTTTGCTGATACCATCAATCTTCCACTGACGTTGAGTCGATGGTTGAATATTCTTTATCTAGATTTATATATATATATATTTTACATTTTTTTTATATTAAAGTTTGCCTTTCTAAGTCGATGTACATTGTAGTTGCTAAATTCAGCTCAGCTCAGCTAAGTTCAGCTAAGCCCCTCGCACCTATCCAAAGGCAACTGAGTTGCAGTAACTCACAATTAATTCATCTTTTGTCTTGAACGAGCTGTATAAATCGCCTATATTTTCTTCGGGAGCCGGCAGAAATGAGTTCTGAATGTATAGGCATAAGTGGGTCTGCTTGAGCCGTTTACAAAGAAATTTGCTCAATGTGGCCACTGTTTGCGTTGATGATATTTTGAAAACCTTAGGATTGATGGCGGTGGTTGACCCAATCGGCTGAAATCGTATGCTGATTCTCAAAGGCTCATCCGCGACCGGTTTAGCAGCAATGTCGGCTTTGAGAGGCGGTTTTCGTTCACGCTCTTCAAGCGTTCTCTCTAGTTGCTCTTGTCTTTCCACGGGTAGTTTGTTCAAGATGATTGATGTGGATAGTGGTATACGAGGCTCCAACTTTTGACCCTCTATGTCTTCCGTAGCATCTACCTTCACAGGTAAAGACAGGTTGGACGATGAGCTTGATGATAGACTTGAGGAATCATCTTCATTCTCTGGCTCGGAGTGCCGTATATGTGACATAGTTATCTGGAGTGAGCTTACAAGTGCAAAACGGATTCTCCGCGACAGAAAAACTTTGTTAAAAAAAAAATAAAATAAAATAAAAAAAATCTAAAGGGTCAGACACCCTTTTTGCTATTGTTAAACCAGTACTCGCGTCTCAATGACATCTGAAGCAGAAGAGAACTCAGATTTGAGGTCAACGTCGGACTTGGAGAGTGAATCCACAATACATGAGCCAATTCCATTTGAAAAGGTTGTGGAAAGCTTAAACAATGGTGCAAAGGATGCAGTTGCGGAAAAGGACTACTTGTCATACAGCACATTGCTAGATATTCAATTACACGACCCATCTCGCTACACCTACGATGAAAGAGAACAGCTCATGTCTTGTCTCTTGGAAATTTTGCTGCTGAGTGATACTTTGGTTTATGAAATTGGTTGGGATATCCCTAGTATCATCATCCCCTATATTGAATCTGACTTTGAATTCAACTCAGGTATAAGAGATGCACCGTGTGTTTACAAGATCTTAAAAATATTTGAGATTCTAGCAAAAGAAGGTAACCCAAAAGAGTTGTTTTTGAAGAGCTCTGAATTGTTGGCATCGTTGAGTTTGAGTGATGACCCAAATATGGAGTTTAGCAATAAGGAAAACTTTTTCGAAATCAAGTTGTACAATCTCAATGAATTGATGGCAAATTGTTTGAGAAAGATACCAACTTTGTACCCATCGAGATTGTTGGCAATGAGTGTGGGGTCGTATATCAATTTGATGTACAGTTTGCTACAAACTCCAATCGCCAACCAAACTTATCAATTTGTATTGAAGAGGGCGTATGGCTTTGCTAGAAATTACGACGGTGCTCCAAAGCCGGATAACGTGAAACATACAGATACCGAGCTCGCCAAAATCAAGAAGGATGAGGATTATTTGATTAGGAAGCTCTTGACTGGTTTTATCACCAATATGGTGTATATGGGCACTACGTCCTACATTTCGTATTTTGCAATGCGCCATTTCTACCATTTGGAAAGAGATGCAGGGAAGATTCTCGATGACCAGACTGCTCCGGATACTGCCATTTTGGACAGATTTTACGAGTTGTCGTACCTGTTTGATATTTATTTGAAGACTATATTTGACAAGTTTGTTGACGACTCCAAGAAGCTTGTGTGGGGAATCTCCCACAGTGGTGATGATTTTGCTGATGTGTTGTTTGAAAAATGTGTTGTTGATTACCAGACTAATTTGTTGACAAATATTGTGGATAGTGACGCCAAGTCTATCAATGACTCTGTACTTGGAGAAATCATATTATTCACACAGTCCATTGTTGTTAAGCGTTCTTTTGACAGCCCCTTGATCACATTAAGCGATGCCATTTGCATTGCATTACGATTACTCATTCCGCAAATGGTGCAAAAGACATTTGTCCATCGAACATTGCAGGATGTGGCCTTGTTTTGGATATGGTATGCGTTACAACAAAATGAAATCAAAAGTGACCCAAACTACGATGCCAAGATTGATTTGACATCGATTCCTCAACAGTATTTGCCAGTTTTTTACCAATGCTTGATTTTTGTTTTCCATTCGTTTGAGTCGCTGAGAGTACGGTACATGATGTTGACATTGTTGACAAAATTGTTGATTTTGACTCCGGAATCAGTGGGGTACGATGTGATTAAGGACACTATTGAAAATTGTCCATTTGAAGTGATACGACCTGCATTGATTGGAATTTATAAGCATCTTTTGTTGACTCTGAAAACCAATGTCAATGACGTTGAACTGGATTTGAGAAAGGTGTCTCTCAAGGAGAATAGTGGTGCTGGGGTAAAGGCACCTGAATTGCCACCTCGAAGGATAAATACCACCACGTATTACGCCTTGACCGATGAAAAGTTTAATGATATTCTTGAATGGGCTATATTGGCTCAGTCGGAAGCGTTTATTGAGAGTGATGGAGACATTAGAATGGACCCGGGTAAACTTTCAGCGTTGGCGTCAATCTTGAATTTACTTGTGGCGTTGAAGAAGAAGGATGTTGTTGTCGCGAATACTGACAAAGTGGAGAAAGTCTTGAAGAGTCTCGAGAGGAACATTGAGTCCATTAATAAAAATGGCCTGAACCAGCTTGAAAAGAACGCCGCTGGAATGTTGAAGCTTACAATAGATAGAATTAGAGAGTAAATTGGTATTCAAAATTGTCTGTATCTTGTTCAATAGAAATATTCTCACTTCTTTTTAACACCCTTCTTACTTGAACTCCTATCGTCAACCAATGGACCCCAATAAACAAAGAATCCTTCTTTGGTGCTTGAAATATCTTCCTCAACCTGTAATTCCACATCGTCAATAAACGGATCCTCAAAATCGTATTTACCCACTTTACGAATCATTTTGATTTCATGTTGTCGTACCAACTGTTCTTCAGTCAACTCTTTGCCTCTTGGTGCCACCGGTAGAACCGAGTTTGGTTGTTGTTGTTGTTGTGGCGCCTTTTCTTGATCATCGCCCAAATCTTCATCGTCATCATCGTCGTCTTCATCATCAATCATATCGTCCATGACTTCAATGGCTGATTTCGCCTTGGGGTGCATCACCGACCACCCATATTTGTCTTCGGCTAGTTTCAACACGTTCACCACCACTTCAGCCTTACCAGGCTGGGGGTCCTTGGGATCTAGTAGAGGGATATTCAATGCAATGATGGGTGGGTCAGTCTTTTCTTTCTCTTTTTCCTTTTCCTTCTCCTTTTCCTTTTCCTTTTCCTTTTCCTTTTCCTTTTCCTTTTCCTTTTCCTTTTCCTTTTCCTTTTCCTTTTCCTTTTCCTTTGCAGTTTTTTCCATTGACTTTTCCTTTTCCTTGTCGGATTTATCGACATCTGGTGCAGCAGCAGCTGCTGCTGCTGTAGTTGATTGTCCGATATTGTCCCCCTCAACTGGGTTTAGTAGATTGATCACTGTGGGAGCAGCAAGATTGACGGGTTTTGGTGGAGACTTTGTCGCATTCGAATTTGATCTCGGTAGAGTGCTCTTGCTTGCCAGAGATGCGTCACCAGCTTCTTTTGAGGTACGTGTCTGCTTTAGATTCAGCTTCGAAGTGATACTGGGGGAATTGTGGAGTTCTGGAGTATTGGATTTGTGTTTCTTCGGGTCGTTTGCATCGGTCAGCAAACCTGGTCTCTTTTTCTTACCAAAGTCATGACTCCTAAATATTTCACGGGGGGTGGTTGGAAAAAGCAGAGCTGGTGTTTGGGTTGGGACGTCATCCATGTTGATTATCGAGTTGATGGACGTTTTACTCTTTGGTTGAGGTGATGGTTCCACCAGAAATTGTGTTTGAAACTTTTTCACTTGGGCTGATATGGCAGGAGATGGTGATAATGATAACGATCGCGATTTCGAACTTTCAGCTCCAACTATCGTGCTTAGTTTGCCGTTCGTGGAGATATTTGTTTGCTTTGGCTTTTTTGAAGTTTCCCCCGAACTGCCTACCACATGACCTGCACCGCCACCATTGACGGGTTGTACTGATGGGTCAAACGAAGTCTGAAATTGGGAGACTAGCCTCAGTACTGGTGTCGGTACTGGTGTCTGTACTGGTCGTTTGTCATTGTTTTTGCTTTGCAACTTTTTCATATTTGGCATTGCAGCATTGGCAGCAGCGGTGGATGACGACGACGAGTTGGAATCCAAAAGTGACGAAATGGAAACATTGGTAGCCGTTCCCTGTGACATAGTTTAGTATCGAACTCTATAATTCTGCAAGAAGGTAAGATTGTTGTTGTTGGTGATGGCGGGGTTGGTTGCAAATCAGCTCTTTTTTTTTGAATTTTTTTTTTTTTGAGGTTGTTGAAGAATCTGCTGTTCCTATAGCTATACAGATGATGTTGTTGTAAGCTTCTGCGGTTTGAGTTTGGTTGTTTTTTTTTTTAGTTTCTGTTGTTTAAAGTTAGAGGTTATTTTTTTGGGAAGTTGACAAATTCATGTACTCTTGCGCACTACCTTTCTTTACTCTATATTACTGCTGCACTTCTCTTTCCATTTCCTTTTGCTCTCAGTACAAAAATAAAAAAAAATTGCAGATTGAAAGCGAAAGAATCGTCTCACTTTTTTTTTTTTCAAGCTCTCGTTTCGAATGGGTGCTATTGTTAACTATGAGCATGTTCGCACCTGCGAAAAGAGATAGAGAAAAAAAAAAAAAAAAAAAAAAACACCAAAAAAAAATATCTGCAATCGGTAGCGCATGCTGCATAAACCGAGAAAGCCAATCCTATGTGCAGGTTGCAACTAGTAATTTCGAGTTTAATCTGACTTGAAGCACTTAGTGGAAAGCACTAGCGTCGTGGATGAATGTGAGAGTTTAAACTATATAGATACTTTTACCTCGCAAGAGTGTGTTACAAATATCTTTTAGAGAAACCGAATTTCTTGTTGTGCTAATTTTTGGCACAAGTATGTTGCAAAATGATTGTAGCTTGGGACAATCCAACCATGCATCCTCAGTTGGCTCTATGACTTTTGCTTATAGCGGTTTCATTCAGGGTGGGACAACCCGTTGTGTAAACTTATAACGTATATTCACTAGCTAAAGCGCATTAAAAGGCTCGCAACATTCCTCGCAACATACCCGTCTCATTTGAAGTGAACCTGTTCCAACTGTGTTCAGCATTATCTCAAATCAAGCCAATTGGTGTTTACTACGTATTTTATGAACTTTTCTCCCAGTAACGATCCGTTACAGCTAGACCACTTCCTACAAAATCGCTACCATCACAACGTTGCCTAATATTACTGTATACACTACAACCTCAGCAACATGAGCTTGCACTTTGCGCCTTATCATCATTTTCAATCGTTATGTTTATGGTTTCTGGCTTGTTTTTAGATTGCTCCTGGCTATCTTCCTCTCCTTCCTTGTTAAAATCCGGTAACGACTGAGCAATCTTTTTGAACAATAGTTTGACATTATGATTAGCTTTTGTGGACGTCTCAATAAAAAACTTGGATCCAATCTTGTTATGCAATTGCTCCACCTCCTCAACGCTGACTTGTCGTTTTGTAGTAGCTAAATCCAGTTTGTTTCCCACTAGCACAATTACAACATCATCACCCCTTTCCACTTTAACATCCTTGATCCATTTGTCGAGGTTTTGAAATGACTTTTTATTGGTAATATCGTAACACACCACCGCTACATGCGAATCGCGGATATACGATGGAATCAACGATCGAAATCTTTCTTGTCCTGCGGTATCCCACAATTGCAATCTCACAGTTTTCCCCTCTTCGAGGTACATAGTTTTACTCAAAAAGTCAATCCCTATTGTAGTGGCATATGTTTCATCAAAGGTATCGTACATGAATCTTGTAATTAGAGAGGTCTTACCCACACTCTGATCTCCCAAAAACACAATCTTGTATTTTTTGAGGATATTGGTTTTGTCCGAACTCATTGTAATGCAGTAGCTAAACTGTTAGTGTGTCTCTTGGGGTGAATGACCAAAACAAAAAAAAAAAAAATTCAGTTTATACTAGATGTGTGATTGGGATGAAAAGGGGTAGTCCGTGTCGATAGTACAAGTATTATGTTACCACCACCTACTTAGATAGAATCAGTAATATAGCGAAGGTGCTTGTTTTTTTTTTTTTTTTCCTTCTTTGTTTAAAGAGGCGCTCGCTCTAGAAGCAATTCACGAAAAGCCAAAAAAAAAAAATAAAAAAAAAAAAAAAAGTACACTAACTAAAGACCATAGTGAGATTAGGCTACCCTTCACAGCCAAACCTTTCTGAATCGACTATTTGATTGGAAATACAATGGATGATGCTGAATTGAATGCTATTAGGCAGGCTCGTTTGGCCGAGCTACAAAAGAGCTCTGGCGGAGGAGGTCTGAGTCCCTCATCGTCACAAAACCAGCAACAACAAGCTGCAGCCAATGACATGACAAGCGCCATCTTGGGCAAGGTCTTGGAAACTGAAGCACGTGAGAGATTGAGTAGAGTTAGAATAGTGAGACCAGACAGAGCACAAGCGGTGGAAAACTACATTTTTAAGCTATATTCCATTGGACAAATAAGACAGAAGTTGAGTGAGAAGGATATCGTTGAGATACTCGACGGGTTGAGTAGAGATACTCAACAAAAGCAACAGTCCAAGATTGTTTACAATAGAAAGCAAACCCTAGACGACGACGACGATGATGATGATGACGATTTTTTTGACTAGTAGTAGTATATATGTGTAGATAGTTTAACGTCGATGATTCTAGGGAAAGATGTACTTTCTGAGTTGTAGCTCTCTATCCACTTGCATGATCGGGGCTGCACCGGACGAAGTCGAAGATGGCGATGAAGTGAAGCTAATGGTTGTAAACTCTTGTGTTGCAGTGGGAAGTCTCACGACAAATACACGCGACACATTGAAATTCTTTTGTGACATCTTCCTGTGGTTTTTATTTTGCTTTTGTTTACACTTTCAAAAGTACTTATCCCATAGACGTAAGCTTACACCAGTTCAAGTTGACATGTCAAATATCCAGGTAGTGGTGAGATGTCGTGGAAGAAATCAGCAAGAGATTGCGGCAAAATCACCAATTGTGGTGGATCTAACGGACGACACCTATTCCATTGAAGAGCCTTACGTCTCAATCAATCAATCTTCTAATTCCAATGGCGTACTTGGGAGACCATCCAATTCGCAAGATACCACTACAAACACCTCCAAAAAGACCTACAAGTTTGACCAAGTATATGGCTCGCAAGCTGACCAGGGATTGCTTTACTCACACGTCGCCCTTCCTTTGTTGTCAGAGTTTTTGGAGGGAGTAAATGTAACCATCTTGGCATACGGACAAACAGGCACAGGAAAGACGTATACTATGTGTGGGTTCCATAACAACAATAAGATGGACGAGTTGCCACTACCCGCAGTGGCTGGAATCATACCGAGAACTTTGTTTGAGCTTTTTGAAAAGTTAGAGTACATGGGTGCAGATTACATGCTAAAAGTTTCCTACTTGGAAATATACAACGAAGAGCTAACAGACTTGCTTCTGACCCACAACAAAAAGTTGCGAGTGCACGAGAGGGTAAACTCCGTGTCCAAAATTGGAGTTGCGCAAAAGTCAGTAGGTATTCAAAACTTATCCGAACACTGCATCAACGATTATGCTGAGGGTATCAAGTTGCTAAAGACGGGGTTTAATAGAAAGAGAACTACAGCTACCAACATGAACGAAACGTCCTCGAGGTCTCATACAATATTCTGCATACAGTTGTATCGGAAGCAAGCAAGCGACGAGTCCATGTACCGGGTTTCAAAGATGAATTTGGTGGATTTGGCCGGGTCAGAGAATATTAGCAGGTCAGGTTCTGTTGCCAAGGAGGCAGGTGGAATCAACCAGTCGTTGTTGGCTTTGGGAAGAGTCATCAATGCCTTGAATGATCATAAATTGTCCCAGCATATTCCCTACAGAGAATCGAAACTTACTCATATTTTGCAAGATTCACTAGGAGGCAGTACCAAGACAGCACTTATTGCTACCGTTTCACCAGCTCAGATCAATGCTGTGGAAACGTGTTCCACCTTGGATTACGCAAGCAAGGCAAAGAATGTGAAAAATACACCACAAAGTGGACACGACTCCGAGGTGATCTTGAAGAAAATTTTGGTAAAGAATTTGACAAGTGAGATAAGTCAGTTGAATCTGGATTTAATGGCTACCAGACACAAAAACGGTATCTACTTGGACCAAAAGACGTACAAGAAGTTACTTTTGGAAAATGAATCAATGAAAACTCAGTCCAAGGAGGATTCGCTAAAAGCTGAGCTGTTGAGTAAGAAATGCCATGCATTGGAGAAGCTTAGCATTGAAAGCAAGGATGAATTGTCGCTGCTAAGATCCGAGACTGAGAGATTGAGTCAAAACCTTTGCGAGGTTAAATCGAAGTTGCAAGAAACTACAACAAAATTACTACAAAGAGAGACTACTATCAATTCGTTAACCGAAAAGTTGAAGCTCGTACTTGAAAAGTCCTCCACATCAGCATCCATGTTGACTACTCTTCTTTCAATTCACTTGAATGCATCAGTGGATCTACTACATGATACAATTGCAATGCAGTCAAACTCTAAATTGGCAGGAGAGATTGCCCAGTTTCAACACACGTTTCAAGCGGACTTGCAGAATTTCCGACAAGATCTACAGTCAAAGCTACAATCGCATCAGGTGAGCATTCAAGAAAAAGTGAATGGGGATCTAGGGCTGACTTTTGATCTTTTGCGAAAGAGTATGGGCGGTTTGCACTCTCTATATCAGAAACTGCACACAAACATACAAGAACATTTGACCGACTTGAAAGTTGCCAACGAAAAGCTCTCGGGGTACTTAAAGGAGGAGTACTTGACTGATGTCGAAGGAGCGATACAAAAGAGACATAAAGAAATACTTCAAAAAGATTTCACATCACTTTACGAGAACATGAAACTGGTGATACACAAGGAAATTGAAAGGTCGATCCAGAAGGCAATGAAAGCCACCACTACTGCAACTCATGATGAACTTGCGAAAGAACGAGAACAGGTTGTTATGTATGAGAAAAATTGGAAGGGTCGAGTTGATGAAATTGTCCCTGGGATCGAAGGTGAGATGAAAGATGGCAGGCGTGCTTTTGAAGAATCAAACAAAAAGTTACAAGAAGCGTGCTCCATAGGTTCGGAAAGTGCAGATTTCATACTGAAGTACAAGTTTACTGTCCCACTCGACAAATTGCCAGATATCAAAGCACTCCCAGCAATAGAGTCAAACGTAAAGTTCTTTGAAGGCCAAATCTCGCAAAAGTTGCAGCAAATAAGTCACAACCTAGAGCAGATTCAACAATTTGACGCCAAGAGTGCGTTTGAGATATCTCCACTCAAATCAAGACCTGATTTGTCGCCACAGAAGAAACCTCGCGACGATCGTCAAACACCACAGCCAGTGACGCGGAGACGGGCGTTTTCCATGTCACCGGTGAAACCTAGCAGAGCGCAGAATCCATCGAGGATCCCAACCATGAAACGTCTGAATACAAATGTGGCTAATGAGGACGAAATTAAGAGACGAAAGGTGTTACTGTCGGTCAATAATGTTGTGTAAAAAATATATCAAATGCTGTGCTTCTACTGAATAGTGTATTATATGTATATTTCAAAATCTGTTTTAATTATCTGCGAATATATATATTCCACTTTGTTTAGGTGATTGGTAGTAAGGCTTGAGATGTGTACTCGGGTAGCGCCGTTTCTTTGTGTGGTAACGGGTCGCGGAGATCCAAATTTGACACCGAGTCCGCTTTTCTTTGAATTTAGATTAGCCCTGTTAATCGTTATCCACACCCCTTCGCAGAGCCACACATACTTCCCTTACTACCCGTATTTCCTACCTCCATATCCTAACGAAGATACCTGTAATGGATAAAACAACGCAATATATCATCGGGTATACATCGATCTCTGTGGCACTTCTAAGTTGGTCTATCTATGATTCGTTGTCCAAGTCATTTAACTATATAATGTTTATCATTGAATTCACAGATGGATTGAAGCTTGGTATATTTATAAATTCAATTGTGTTTACTTTCCTTGGTGTCAACAAGATACTCCAATTGGTGTTGTTTGGAACACTACGAATGATTGAGGTTGAGCATTTGTTGGAGAAGCTACCTATCTTTGCTATCAACTTATTCCTCAACCTAGCCACGGGCGATAACAACATCTTGCTAAATGTGTTGCTAATGGGGATTGCTATGACATTCAAGGTGGTCCACATCATCATGTTTGATCGTTTAGATCTTTTAAATCTCCAAATTTTTAATAAATTGAACGACGACGAATTTGGTGATCGAGTTGCATTGAAAGATGTCATCAAGTACTACCTAAGTCTGATTAACCTTTGGCTCAATTTATCACTTATAGTGGTTGATTTTGGCGTGGCAAAGTTTTTAGTTTACGATGTTTTCCAAGGAGTCAATTCCTTCACTTGTTTGCTATTTGGATTTCAATTTGCTGTTCAAGGGGTTGAAGCTTTGACAAATTTTGCCAAGTTGTTGTTGGGATTTTATGAAATTGTGTTTTATAAGGTCAAGAAGAACAATAGGGAGGCTGAGAGGGAAAGTGAGCTTGCAAGAGAAAGTGTTGAAGAAGCTGAAGTGGAAGGAAGCGACGCAGTGGAAAATAGAGACACTGAGGATGCAGAGGAAGTTGGCTTTGAAAACGATGATGATAGCGAGCTTGATTACGTTTGGGAGAACAAACCTTATTACGGCAAAGCCATAGACATTTCATCGGCATTGCTAACCGCGGTTTCTTATATTTGTTTTATTTATCTTTTGACAATACACTCGGGATTATCCTTGCCATTGTCTATGCTCCAAGGAACTTACTCGTCATTGAGGAAAGCATGGATCCAAATCTCACAACTTTTGTCACTTATTGAGTCTTCTAAGCGGTTAGATACACAATTGCTAAATGCCACGAAAGAGGATTTGGAACGATCCGATAACTCGTGCCTTATTTGTCTTGATGATATGTACTCTGTTGAAGAGTATCACAGGCTATTCAAAAAGCCCCAGGCACCAAGAAGAGTCCCCAAGAAGTTGCAATGTAACCACATTTTGCATTTGGGATGTTTGAAAGAATGGTTGGAGAGATCTGACAGCTGCCCATTATGCAGACGTAAAGTGTTTGGCCCTCAAGATGCCGGAGCAAGAGCACAGCAGCGTGCGGATGAGCAACAAGGAGGTAACGACCGCGCCCAGTTTGCCGATCAAGTGGACCAAAATCAGGTGGCACAGCCAGAACCGCAGCCAGTGCACAGACCAGAACCGCCACAACCAACACCAACTACAACGATACCCATACCCCAATCAATGGAACATCCGACAACCTCGCCATCCAATAACACTACTGCCAATATAACCGCTGTTGTGGACCGACAAACTGAAATATTGAGAACTGCGGCAGTTGCACACGCAACACCAACTGAGGGGAGCTCACGAGATATGACGATAAACAGCACTACATTGACTTCAACGCAACCGGCAACAACATCCTCATCGAATTTGAGTGCTGGCGAACTTAACTATCAAACGATCAATCTACCTTCGACGGCAGTTATACCACCAGACTGGGTTTTGTTACCATTGGAGCGCACGGAAGAGGAAGGAATTGATTACAAAGTGTGTTTATCAACAGACCGCAAAGCGGACTTGAGAATTCGCGAACGAGGCAGAAACAGAGACTTGAAAATCTACGAGTTGCCAAATGATAGTTGATGAGATGTTTGTACATAGTGAAATTCTATAATGCATTGCTTCTATTTGTCATCCTTTTTAAGCGTTTTTGTTATCTTTGTTACCTTTTTTGCCGTTTCTTATCCGTCTTTCGCTTCTTTTCCTTGCTATGCGGTTCTTTGCTAATCCTGATACCCAGACCATCGATTTTGCTTTTGCTTTTGCTCTTGTTCTTGCTTTTCTTTAGCTTCAATTCCTTCGTCAATATTGATTTTTTTTCCAGCTTGAGACGGCTCTGGTGTAATTCAAGACTATTTCTCCTAAAATCGAAGCTGCTTAAGATCGAATCCTCGATACTTTCGTCAGCATTGTCCATGGTTAGAGCTGTACTGTCGCTAGCATGGGCAACGGGATGCACAACGCTGGTATCATGTGTTGGTTTCAGCTCAAAGGGGTGTGCGGGCCCGGCGCCTGAATCGTTTGACAGTTCAACTTTCTCACCATTGGCTGTTGGTATTGTTGTTGTTTGATCTGTATCCGGTAGTATGACATCATCGTCAATTAGGGACCACTCTAAATCCCAATCATCCTCATTTCGTGTCTTCTCACCAACCAGAGCCGTTGACAACTCATCACTGGAACCTTCACCATTGGTTTCGGAGAGGTTGGGACTCGAATGAACTGACATGTATTCATCAAGCTTGGGCCACTCCAAGTCATATTTACCTTGCTGCGTATCAGCTGTGTTTTTAAACCCAGTCAAGGGTGCTTCGTCCGCAACAGTATCATCTCCATCGAATGTGCAATCAACAAGCTTATTGTCAAGACTAACTTCAACTTGACTTGGATCAATATCGGTGTCATTACCTTGGGGCCACTTTAAGTCATAGGTAGCATGGTTATCTTCTCTTTGAGAAGTCGAATAAGAATCATTCACCTGCTTCATCAGATTCGCCACCATATTATCATACGCGATTGCCGAATCTAAGCCATTGGAGTTTTCTCCCTTTAAGGAAGTCTCTTTGTGCACAGCTCGCTCGTTTTCCATTTCGTCAGGGTCCGACTCAATCAGTGCCCGGTCACCATCCAAGCCCAAATCCATGCCGTTGTTGATATCTTCACTGTCATGCTCATGATTGATGAGCAATGTGTCATTGCTATTGAGAAGAACACTATCATGTTGTGTTGGCGTTTCATTGTACAACGGTTTCATTTCAATTTCACGCGTGTCTTCTAACTCGCCGCTTGATTCTTTCTCCTCTTCCGAGTCTGAACTAATCTCGTC
The DNA here is from genome assembly GCF_024610275.1 of Lodderomyces theae. Classification (NCBI taxonomy): domain Eukaryota; kingdom Fungi; phylum Ascomycota; class Pichiomycetes; order Serinales; family Debaryomycetaceae; genus Lodderomyces; species Lodderomyces theae. The sequence continues at coordinate 114,039 of NW_026261496.1, read as the reverse complement.
CCATTCATTGTTGTAATCAACCAAAGCGCCTGTTTTCTCTTCGACGGTAGTGTTCGCAAGCTGCTTTCCTGAATTTTCATCCTCTTGCTCATCCTCTTCAAAATCAGACTGAATCTGAGACCAATCATCGTCCATGTTATTGTCACCATTATCCTCATAGTGAGGGATGTGTTCACCTTTGTGAACACCGTTGACTTTATTTTGAAAAGAAGTGTCCAATTGCGGTACCATATCCTCCTTATCAGACTCGATATCACCCCAGTCATCGCCAGCGCCAACGTCACCGTCATCGTCATCTCCCTCAGGAATGATGTCCACGATGGCGTCCACAGCTGTTTCGAACTTACGGTTTCCAACCAGCTTCTCGGTCTCATACAACTTCTCAACAATCATCTGCCACTGCGATTTCAACTCAAGCACTGGTAATTCAAACTCAAACTCTTTACACTTTTTCACATTCGCCTCAATTTTTGACCAGTTTGAGTTGAGGTAGTTTAGACATTCTTTCATTGACCTATAAGTTGCTCCAGTTTCATTGAACTTGTCCAAATCGTGTTGCAAGGCAAAATGATTAACTGCGTCACAGCATTGACACAAGTAACATAATGCCACAATAAAATACAACACTCCTTCTTTATGATATGGCGGTTCCAAAATCAATTCCAAGATCTTATTCAAAATTTGCTCATATTCTTGTTGTACAAACAAGTGCCAAAGTGAATTGATTAGATACATGGGAGTAAGTGACCGCGTACCCGTTCTCCATGCCGGCGCTATAGAGGATCTATCACTTCTTTCAATGGAGATTGTATTTCTGTAGCTCACGGTGTAAAACGAGTTCAAATAGTTGAAGAATTTGGTTATTTTGATCTTCGCCGGCGTCGATTTGTGCTTTGTATCGAGATGAGTCAATATTTCTATTCCTAATGGCCAAACCTGTCGAATATCCACCATTGGGAATCTAATAATGATGCAGAATAGTCGATAGGAGATTTTCCAGTTTTGCCGTAGGATATTTGTATGCAACAATGTGTTGAGGTTGTTGAGGTGTTGATTAAGGATCGAATGAGTTGTTATTCCTCTTTGATCTGGCAAGATTTCCAACCCATTAGATTCTATAAGAAATTGGGTCTTTGTGAAAGTGTTTTGAGTATCAAATTCTTTTGTTAGCTGGTCTAATTTTGCCGTGGAGATGATATCGTACTCTTCATACGCCTCGTCGTCATCAAGGTTGTCGTCCATCTGCAAATCAAACTCGACATCGTTGTCGTTTAAATTATCAGGAACTTCTGTGTCTAGAAATTCATAAACTTCCAGGTTTAATCGATCATTTTCAAATTGCTGATCCTCGTATCGCTGCTTCTTTGTAGCCTTTGATTTCTTCTTCGCATTTTGTTTTGATTTCCTCTCCTCATAAGTGACAGACTTGTGCCACACCTCAAATGTCTCCTCCGGTTTCATCCTTCGATGGATGTGTTTATGAATCAATCGCAAAACAAATCTCTTTACCTCAGGATGTCGAAGTTTTCTTTTCTGCAAGGATGATGAAGTATCATAAATATTTTGAAATCTTTTTATTTCTACATATTTGGATATTAGTTGGGTTGTGTTGCGCCTGGTCCGTCGTAGTTTGTGATCGGTGTCTGTTATATCTTCAAATATCATAAATGGGAAATCACTGGTTGGATCAGTTGCTATATCATATTCATCTGAATTAGTGGTGGAATAGTGGTGAGTGGTGAACTGGTTGTATGTTTACAACTTTTTTTTTTTTTTTCTTCTTCTTCTCTCTTGTGATGAGATCAATGTGGTAACTTTTTGTGCAAGGAACTGTTGAAGAGTAACTGTGAGTTGATCGATATCATCTTTGTTATAGTTAATAGTTGTAATCATAGTTTAATTGATGTCTTGTGCTTCGAGTATATGTTGTAGAAAAGTAGCTTAATCTGCTTAATTAACTATGCCTAAACTATACCAAGTGAGGTCGAACTTCACTTCTATTTATAATCTTCAGCCTTCACAATCTCATATCGTTCATCTCAATCCGCTTCACTCTGATTGGCTAATCTCATAATTGATCAGTCTTTGTATTATCCTATCTCGGCTTTTCCACAACTCTCAATGCCCAATAGCATCCACTCTTTATTTCCGCACTCGGNTATAATCTTCAGCCTTCACAATCTCATATCGTTCATCTCAATCCGCTTCACTCTGATTGGCTAATCTCATAATTGATCAGTCTTTGTATTATCCTATCTCGGCTTTTCCACAACTCTCAATGCCCAATAGCATCCACTCTTTATTTCCGCACTCGGCATTTCACATACCTCAATATGCCATTGTACTTCATACAATGTCAACAGGAACAGCCTAATCACTACTTGAAAAAAACCAACCGCTTCATCAACTAGAGATGGCTTTCAAGGTGGGATTGAGGAGAAGGTAAGCCTTGCATACATACTTTGCAGAAAATTCGGTAATGCTCAAGATCTTAGTTTGTGCATTATGAAAGAAAGATGTTACAAGGGCGACTAGTGAGGGCCATTGCAAGAGCCTTTTCTAAGTAGCGAAAAGGATAGTGGATACACTGATAGGCCGCTCTAGGGATGATTCATTCTTATTCAGCTTACGCAGAAGCATGATTTGCTGAGAAAATAATGACTTGTGTATTGAACTGCAAAAAAAAAAAACTCCTCTTTCTTAGGCTCAGGGGGACAAACTTGCTTACAAAATCTTCCTCCTAATGAGGCGAATAGACGGTAGAGGAGAGTGAGATTGGCCAATGCGTTTCTTCTTCTCATACGCTAATGTCCCTCATCTTTTCAATGTTTTTTTTTTTTTTTTTTTTTTGCAGCCAAATTCTCGATTTTCAGGTCCTCTGCGACCAAAAGATTCTCCCTAATTTTTATTTTGCAGGGCGCTGCCATTTGGATATCGGGTCCGATCTCCGTTTGGATATACAGAGACAAAGAGGGAGAAAAAAAAAAAAAAAGGGAAGAGATGTTGCTCTGTTTCTGTTGTTTATTGTTTTTAGAATTTTCTGGAAATTTTTTTTTCTTCTTTTTTTCTTTTCCATTTCGCCATTGGCGCACGCACTTTACTTTACTTTACTCTATTTTACTTTACTTTATAATGGAATCAATTTTTCACGAAATTTTCAGTTACACCAACCAATCCATATCCACATCCATATCATCAGATCATCATGTTGAGAGCTAACAATAGACAATTACAACACGCCACAAAGACATTTGTACGTCATGCTTCCTACAACCAATTGCAATTTGGGATCGAAGGAAGAGCTGCATTGTTAAAGGGTGTCAATACCTTGGCTGACGCAGTTTCCGTGACCTTGGGACCAAAAGGTAGAAACGTCTTGATTGAGCAACAATTCGGAGCTCCAAAAATCACCAAGGATGGTGTCACTGTTGCCAAGTCAATCACTTTGCAAGACAAGTTTGAAAACTTGGGAGCTAAATTATTGCAAGAAGTTGCCTCAAAGACCAACGAAAGCGCTGGTGATGGTACTACTTCCGCTACTGTTTTGGGAAGATCAATCTTCACTGAATCAGTTAGAAATGTTGCCGCTGGATGTAACCCAATGGATTTGAGAAGAGGTTCACAAGCTGCGGTTGATGCCGTTGTTGAATTCTTGCAAAAGAACAAGAAGGAGATTACAACTGCTGAAGAAATTGCCCAAGTCGCCACCATCTCCGCTAATGGTGATAAGGCTATTGGTGACTTGATTGCGTCAGCCATGGAAAAAGTTGGAAAAGAAGGTGTTATAACCATTAAGGAAGGAAAGACTTTGGAAGATGAGTTGGAGGTAACTGAAGGTATGAAGTTTGATCGTGGGTACATTTCACCATATTTCATCACCAACACCAAAACAGGAAAAGTTGAATTTGAAAACCCATTGGTTTTGTTATCGGAAAAGAAGATTTCAAGTATACAGGACATCTTGCCATCTTTGGAACTCTCCAACCAAACTAGAAGACCTTTGTTGATTATTGCCGAGGACATTGATGGAGAAGCTTTGGCCGCTTGTATCTTGAACAAATTGAGAGGTCAAGTCCAAGTCTGTGCTGTTAAAGCCCCAGGATTTGGTGACAATAGGAAAAACACATTGGGCGATATTGCCATCCTCACTGGTGGTACTGTCTTCACCGAGGAATTGGACATCAAGCCAGAAAATGCAACCATTGACTTGCTCGGTAAGGCTGGTTCTATCACTGTTACTAAGGAGGACACTGTTGTTCTCAATGGCGAAGGTGCCAAAGAAAACATTGAACAAAGAGTGGAACAAATCAAATCTGTCATTGCTGATGCACAAACTACCGAGTATGAGAAAGAAAAATTACAAGAGCGTTTGGCCAAATTGTCTGGTGGTGTCGCCGTTATTAGAGTTGGTGGTTCTTCTGAGGTTGAAGTTGGTGAGAAGAAAGATAGATACGATGATGCTCTCAACGCTACTAGAGCTGCTGTCGAAGAGGGTATCTTGCCAGGTGGAGGTACCGCATTAATCAAAGCAGTTCCAGTATTGGAAGATTTAAAATCCAAGAGTCAAGTATTTGATCAAAAATTGGGAATCCAAATTATCCAAAGAGCAATCACCCAACCATGCAAACAAATCATGGACAACAGTGGTGTCCAATCAGAAGTTATCGTTTCTAAAGTTGAAGAAAATTCTGACTTCACCTGGGGTTACAATGCCGCCACAAATGAATACGGTAACTTGATTCAGCAAGGTATTATTGATCCATTCAGAGTTGTCAAGAGTGGATTAACCGACGCTGTTGGTGTTGCATCTCTTTTGGCCACTACCGAATGTGTTATTGCCAATGCTGGAAAGGACGAAGTACCTGCTGCTGGAGGAGCTCCACCAATGTTTTGAGTATGTGCACACAATACAATGAATAACAATTTTTTCCTGTCTATAGTATAATACAAAATAAGTTCAAAAAACTGTATAAAAGAGATGAAACTATTAGTTGTAATGCTCTATTGCTTTAATAATCTACCTATTATGTATCATTCGCCTAATCATATTTGAATTCTCCAAATCTTCCTCCGCAGAGCTTTTGTTGTCTGAGGTCGAATTTGCACCAGCAGTTCCATCCACAACCTGTAGTAGAGCCCCAGACGCGCCACCGCCACTAGTAGCACCACCTTCGTCCAACTTCCTTGCTTCATCCATCAATGGCCTAATGCACAACCAGCCAGTTTCAGTTCTAAAATGACGTGCCAACGCATCACTCCTAGCAAACTTTTTACCACACCCCCATTTCGTAACACCATCTTTCAAGTACCCCTCACACCTAAAATTTCTAGCTCCTTTATGCAACTGTTCGTGTCTTTTCCTATCATGTGATCGACAAAAGCGTTTACTACAATGAGCACAAGCGTATGGTTTTTCATTTGAATGTGACCGCATGTGTGATTTCAAATTGTATGGTTTTTGGAAAACTTTGTCGCATGCTGGACATGGGTACGATTCCTCTTCTTCTGCCGGAATTGTGGGCATTGCTGAAGAAGAAGAAGACGACGATGACAGTAGTGCATGGCTTTCGTTTCTTTTTCTCCTTTTGCGTTTGAGTGATGGCGATATTGTGTAGGATACGAGTGAAGAGTAGTCGATCTTGTCTTCTGATACGGGAGCGGGTAGAACAGAGCTCAGCTGTTGCTGTTGTTGCTGTTGTAGTTGTTGATAATGATGCAGCGTGTATGCGTGGTTTGCGTGGTTTGCGTGGATTGAGTGGTTTACTTGCGGCAAGGAGTTGCTATAATGAGACGAAGAGGCAGAAGAAGTCGATGAACCTGTAGTTGGACACGATGTACTTTTATCCGGCAAGGACACAGGACTTAGCGGGAATCGTTGCTGTGGAGCATTTGTATATTTTCCATAGTAGTTGGCACTTGGAGTATAGTTAGGAATGGTAATATATGGCTGTCCTGTCGTGTAGTCCTGTTGTGTAAAGTATGGGTACCCCATATTTTGAGCTGGTATGGTGGCATGAGAGTATGCCATTTCTTGTTGAACTTGTTGTATAGTTTGTGCTTGCAAGACATTTATTGAAGGTAGTTGCTGTTGTTGCTTTGTGTGCTGTGGCGCTTGCCAGTAACTATTGGATTGTGGTTGATTATATGGTTGTGATTGCAAATATGGTTTGTATTCAGGAATGAAATTGTAGTTTGTACCAGCTAGATATGGAGCAGATTCTGTTGTGCTGGGAATAGGAGTGTTATCAGTGCATCCGTTTCTGGCTCCAGTATCTTGAGAGTAATGTGATGTCATGGTTGTATGAGGTAAATGAAGGTTATCCATAGCGCCCGTTTGTTGTTCAAAAAGGGTCATAATCTAGTAACTGTATCGCTAACCACTGTGTTACTGAGTGTGTACCTGTATGATAAGTCTTGGCAAAGCACAAAGATGGTGGATTTATGCTGCAATAAGGTTGTGCTTGTTTGAATAGTCTGTGTAACCCAAGCTGGTTTTCCATATACCGACGGCAATTGATAAAATCGTACAAGAAAAACCCTAAAACTGTGAAAAAGAGAGGGAAATTGAAATTATATTTATAAACAGTGTGCCTCTATATCTGAATGTGGGTTCTTAAAGGACTTTGTGCCGGTTTGTTTTTTTTTGATAATTAACAACAAGTGATTATACTCTTCTGTGTACAAAAAAAATCGGAGGTATGCATTGCTCCGGTGAATAAAGTAGAAAATAAAAAAAATATATAAAAAAGAAAAAAAATAAAAAATTAAATAATAACCTAAAAAAGTAGTTACAAAATAAGATTGATAATTAAAAGAAAAGTAGTGTAAAGTAGCTAAAAGCATACAAACTACACGACTCTACAGCTAATCCTTATACGAATGTAATTACTTCTTCTGCTACAATACAGAGAGGCACAAAGCATGCAAAATTGTCCGAGAAAGAGACAAAAGTTACAAAAGGTGAGCAGATTTTAGACTTACATACACCGCATATGCAGGACTTGTACACTATGGTGGGAGTACTCAAACAATTCACAGATTACACAAGTATAAAAATCCACACAGTACAACTAGACAATAACATAGAAATCGCCAAGAAAAAAATTTCGTGATCCATTTCGAAAAACCCAGTACTCCCCGTACGTATAAACAATAATTCCGGTGATTGGATTTTGATCAAAGTCTTTCTTAGTGTCCGCAATGCAAGGCTTGATGAAGATTGAGAAAAAAAAAAAAAAACAAAAAAGGAAAATTGAAGAAGAACCCTAGAAGATGGTTGAGGCTCGCTAAGAGGAAGGGATGCAAGTTTCTAGCTGAGTTAATATTACTTTTGCCGCATAGCCCCGTTGCTGTTTTACCATTTTACGATATTTTTGTAGGTAAGAGACTCTGTATTTTTTTTTTTTTTTTCATTTTCTATTTTTATTGCAAGTGCATTTGATTTTTTTCGTCTTTTGCTTTTTGATTTATGAATGACAGTAGGTATACCCTAGGAACTGAAAGACTCAATACAAGAGAGAATAGGCACGCACAATTGTTGTCCCGATTGCAGCTTCTACTGGAAACTTGTAGAGAACTTGACATTCTTTTACTAGAATTTGTATTCATTTACGAGCATATGTGAAATTTATTGTTGTGTATTTTTTTTTCCGGTAACAATAGTCGCGGTCAACTGCTTATCTCAACCAATCAAATTCCGCACAAGCTGCATCCTCAGCACTAAACTTATTGTTGCTATATGATTCATGACGACCAAATTGTGAATACTATACACTGCACTACTGTTAAATTGTTCAAACACTATTGCATTACGTTTCACCTACAGTGATTCAGTTATTCGATTTACTTGGTTAACCATTATACGTACGTTTGTATGTAACTACTAACTACCTCTCGTGCATAATACTCGTAGTACTGAGCCAAAAGAAAATAAAAAATAAAAAATAAAAAATAAAAAATAAAAAATATAAATTATAATAATTTCCTGAAAGGGTTGTATATTATTATAGTTGTTATTATTATTTATGCTGTGTGCGCGTATGTTTTTTAAACACCGGATTTCTTGGCAAACTAGGCTTAGTATACAGAAAGCCACCAATTCCTCTTTGTTCAATTCCCACTTCAAACACCGAAAGCAAAAGCCTTGCCATCATACCCCGCAAGAGGCTGAGCTAAGAAAAGGATGCATCGGCCAGATTGACAGTGGTCTAGAATATTTACGGGGGCGAAGCCATTTACATGAAATATCTTTAAAAAAATTACACATAATATTTGTTGGATTTCAGTGTTGGAGCATGTGTGTGTGTGTGAGAAAGTTAGTGAATTCTTTTTTTTTTTGTCCTTCAGTTTGTGTCGTTTCATATCTTTTTTTTTTTTTCTCTTCTTTTACGGTATCTTCTTCATCACACACACACACACATACAGTGAATTTTCAGAAATAAGTTACGGAGACCAGTACTAAACTTTTTGACAACTTATCTTCGCTATAGGTGTATTTCTCACGTGTGCTATTCAGGTAAAACCATTCAGAGGACATCTCTAAGGGCTCGTTACTATCGTGACATATTGGGGCTTACACGTCTTGTATGACTAAAAAAAAAAAGAAAGAATGGACTCAATTTAGGGTATGATGCAATGCATTTTTTTTTTTTGTTACGTTTTCCTTTAATCTCTTTTGTTTTTGTTTTTCAACAATATGAACCGGATCGAGAGTACACAAAACTCACTCTGTGAATTTATTCTGTGCAATCTCTCGGATCGAGGCCAGTGGCAGTCGCAACGCTTTTCTTTGTTATACCCTGTTTCGGCTAAGCCAGTATTTGAAAAGTAGGTCCAAGCTGACATGAAGGCTGAGGGTGCTTCGAAACAGAGACTGTGCTCATGAGCGCGGGAGCGGCAAATGTCAGCACACCGTAACTCACCCCGACTTACCGGTTATGAACCCTACTCCTTTTTTTTTTGTACACTTCTCACATACTCAACCACTAAGCGCGTTCGTATTAGTTTATACTTTTCGTCTGGGTTTATATGAATGACATCATCGCTGAGAGCACTTTCGGATACTTTTTTTTTTATTGACAATAGATATGAATTGTTACAGCAGTGGCGAACTAAGTAGAAACCCTTGTTTAGCTTTTTCTAGTGAGGAAGAAGAAAACCAGAGGCTAACGGAATGTGCGCATGTGTCAAATTGTTGGCTTACATTTGTGATTGCTTGAAAGAGCTGGGAAATGACCGGAACTAGAAAAAGGTTAATCAAATACGAATTCTTGGATGTCGCTAGTGCCGTATGCCAATCGAGGTGTAAATGCTCCTGTCTTTCTATACGCCATCCGATAAAAATCTGTTTCTAATACTTATCGCTAAAATCATCGGGTTTAACTTTCCGCTGAGTGCAAATAAAAACAACCTCCATTTGGAAACGTTTTTAAAGAACAATGCCATCAATTAAAATTGTCTTTTTCGGACATTACAATCTCGTGGATAAGATTTAAAACCGAAACTTATAAACCCCGAGTGTAGTCAAACAGCTCTCGAGACTGTGAAGTGCCAATTTCACAAAAAAAAATAAAACTATAGGGGCTTGCACGTGCCGAAATATCATTGCATATATTTCATTGTAGTAAGAAATCCCTGCAATGATACTCTCCTCCGAGTCAAGAGTTATATAGCTACAATTTTTTTTTTGTTTCAAAGTTGAACTTTATAGTTGAGTTGATACATGCTGCAAATGCACAGCAAGCCTTAGCCAAGAGCTCTCGCCGGTCCGTAAGTTACCGCACACCTACCATTGCTATATCTTCTACATGAACCCCTTCTCCTCCCCATTTCAACGGATTTGAGTCCCTACTATGACCTTGGCGTACACTAAACTTCACCACATACCTTCATTATCAAGTTTGAGTTCAATGCCTTTTTTTATTTTTTTTTTTTTCCTTCACCTTCCTTCGCAGTCATTGTCAAGTCCACTTGCGGTAATTTTTTTTGCAACATAAAAAATATAAAACTTTTCCTTTTCTTTATTCACTTAAAGAGCGCAAAACGTAATGCTTTCAAATTACGAATATCCAATTTAGGATTTTCCAAAGTGATGGATTGTTTCAGAATTTGACCTCCTTTAGACTACAGAATAGCTTCCCTGGCAACGAGCCAACCCTTTAATCTGAAACATGAGATAATTTTTAACACGACATATAAACTGATGCAGTTTCCCCGCCCCCCAATTCAGTTTCTATTCCATATCGACATTTTCTTCTTTTCAAGTTCCAGAAACTATCCTCTTCTTCCACTCCCCGTCCCCTACAGTTAAAGCATGGATCAAATAGTTTCCAACATAAGCTCAGGCGACATCCTCGTCACATACACTGTTCCTAATGAGGAAGACGGCACGTATCAAGTCCCATTCAGTGCCATTGATGGCTTCCACAATTCCAAAATGGAAAATGGGATTATCCTTGGTGCCACGATTGGTGCTTCATCCATGTTGTTAATCATGTTGGCCGGTATTTGGTTTAAAAATTTCCACAAGTTGAAGAGATCATTACTTTTCAATTTGAATTTTGCAATCTTGTTGATGCTCATCATGAGATCAGCATGTTATATCAACTACTTGATGAATGGCTTGTCAAGTATCAGTTTCTTTTTTACTGGTGTTGTTAATGGCGCTTCATTTCTGAGTTCAGATGCTGCCAATACATTCAAGGTTATCTTGGTTGCACTTATTGAATTTTCATTGACATATCAGATCTATGTCATGTTCAAAACACCTACATTCAAGATTTGGGGTGTGATTGCTTCATTGTTAGCTGGCGCATTGGGGTTGGCCACGATTGCTACTCAAATCTACACAACTGTGATGTCACATATAAACTTTGTCAACGGTACAACTGGATCACCGCTGCAAATCACCACAGCATGGATGGACATGCCAACCATTCTTTTTTCAGTCAGCGTCAATGTTCTTTCATTGTTTTTGATGTTGAAATTGGGATTGGCAATTAGAACCAGAAGGTACTTGGGATTGAAGCAGTTTGATGCGTTCCATATCTTATTCATCATGTCGACTCAAACAATGATTATCCCATCGATTATTCTTTTTGTTCACTACTTTGACAAGGACGACTCGCATACAACTTTAGTCAATATTTCACTTCTCTTGGTGGTTATCTCATTGCCATTGAGTTCATTGTGGGCCCAAACAGCAAACAACGTGAGACGTATCGATACATCACCAAGTATGTCCTTCATCTCAAGAGAGTCATCCAATAGAAGCGGCAAAGAGACTTTGCATAGTGGAGTGAGAATATCAAAGTTCAACACGTCAAATACAGTCAATTCCACACCGGGAACGTTGAAAGATGATTCATCGTTCATATTGGACAGATCTGTCGCTGTGCAAGATAAAGTTGATACTGGATTACCCAAGGACTTGGAAAAGTTTTTAAACAATGGTTTCAATGAAGGTGATGACGGGATGATTGCTAGGGAGATTACAATGTTGAAGACGCATAATACCAATCAATAGCTTAGGAAGTGTACATGATTTCGTTAGCGCTGTTTTCTCTTATTTTTTTTTTTTGGGGGGGGGGGGGTTTATCTACGTTGAAGATATTTTAAATTGCTTGCAAATCTCATCTCTCTCTCTCTCTCTCTCTCTCTCCCTCTCTCTCTCTCTCTCTCTGAGTATACTTGGAAGTACAGCAACATCACACAATCGACATGGTTGCTGAACCAGTCCAGGCAACTGTTCAAGTCCTAAATAGAGTGATCAATGACACTAGTGCTTTTATCAACAAACAGCTGGAGAAGCTCCAAAACTCAGATCTGTTGAGCAAAATTTTTCATCACGAATCTGGCTTGGATGTACCGCCACCGCCTTCACCCCCACCATCACACATTGAGTCACTTTTCAATCGTGCTACGGATAATATCACCAGAAACAAGGTCGCTTATTTATCGGTGATAGGGGTGGGGCTTGGGTATGCCTGGTATCATGTTCAAAATAAACTTCAAAAACATAGTCTTGAACGAGTCAATCGGAGAGTACCGAAACTACCCAATGGTGCACGAACAGATGCAGTGTTTATATTTGGGTCCTTTACAGATCACCTTACGAGACTCCTCGCGTACGATTTAGAAAAGAGGGGATTTACAGTCTTTTGCGCCATCTTGGATTCCACTGATGTGCAATACATCAAATCAAATAAGGTTAGCGAGGAGATCAGATTCGTGGACTTCACTATACAATCCATCGAGAATGCCGTTAGTGAGCTCAATGACATTTTGAAAACTGCAGTCGTGCCATTTTCTGGCGCCGAGCCGCATTTTCTTTGTCTTCAATCAATCATTTTTGCACCTAGTTGGCATTTTCCCGTGGGTCCAATAGAAAATACTAGTATTGGTACTTGGAAGAAACTAACTACCCGTATTCTGATGGTTATGGAAGTACTCACCAGTGGGTTGTTGCATATTGCAAGAAACCAGAGTTCCAAATTTATTCTATTAAATAGTAGTATTGGTTCATTGGATCTTCCATATCATGCACCGGAATCTATATTCCAAAATACACTTGGTCATTTGTTTACAATTTTAGATCGTGAGTTGCAACAATATGGGATGTCAGCTACTCAGATCATAGTGGGTAATCTCAGAGTTTCGAATCAGAAAATCAACTCGGTTACTAGAGTAGAGAGCTTGGTCAACACCGAGACAAGAGCGTGGACGTCCGAAATGAGAGACTTGTATGGTTCAGATTTTGCAAAAATCCAACTTAAAAGTAGCACAATAAGGGGAAGTGGTGGCGACGGCACCCCAATTAAAGATTTGTTTCATTTGATATTTGACGTCATATATGCCAAGCACAGTACACCGGTAGAATTCTGTGGCAAAGGCGCTCGGTTGTATTATTGGCTTGCAAAAGTATTGCCGTCATCTTGGCTTCGATGGTATTGCAAGTGGTAAAAGCATGCAACAGTGTGAATTTATATACCCAGATAAATCGAGCATCATGGAGAAGCTTCATCAGACTTCGGAAACACCTGGGTGTTTTTTTGTTGATTCCCAATAGAAGTGTGCCTTGGGCTCATAGGCGCATTGTGATTTGCTCTTGAGTTCTTGTAACTTAAAACTGTTTTTTCATGATTGATGATTTACAACTGGAGAGGATCTGCAAATTGAGTGAGCTTTCTGATCAAGTTTGAGCTTTGATCAGTTATAGTCATCTGAGAGAAATTGGCAAGGAATCAAATGGAGTGTTGGAGCGTCTCTCCACTAGGGGACCTGGGGTGGGTTAAAACTTTCGTGGTATGCTTCAGTGGTGGTTATCTTTGTTGAAACTTTTTAATATGTGTGTTAAACGTTGTGTGAAAATCTTGATCATTGTAGAAGTTTGTTTCTCTGAACAACGCAAATGCTTTTGTTGAAGTCCAGTGTACGTCATTGTTCTCCTTGGCAAAAGAAGTGTGTGTCTACGAGGGTGCAGCAAGTGGGTCCCGGTAGTGGTATTCCCACAGTTTGGTTTGCACCCCTCTTGCTCGCCACAAGTGTTACGCGCGAATCTAGAACACGGAACAAAAGTTTCCCAAAGAGCACAAAAAGTGTACAAAAGAACAATAGAAGAAGAAGAAATAAATTTAGGATGCGTTGCAGCAATTTTAGTTCTTTACCAAAGGACTTTCTTATGGCGTTCATCATCTTCTTCGTCATCTTCTTCTTGTTGTTGTTGTTGTTGTTGCTCTACAGTTCAAATTACCTTCGGTGCATGACGTAAACTATTGATAACTCTGTTTTTCTCTTTCTCCCATTACCTTCTATTTCCGTTATTGTCTCATGCACTCTTTGTTTAAGCGAGGTTTACTCGTTTTAAAACACACTTTGGTTATCTCCGAATTGCGGTAATAAAACAAAATACAAAAAAATTTAACTTTCGCATAATTACATATTTGTATATATTATGCGTCATCATCTCGCAATTTAAACAAATTCCCATCTCTTTAATTCCTTGACAAGCTTCTCATCCATGGTCTTTCACAGTATCTTTTCCTTGTTGAAATGTTGAACCTGATATGGCCCAAGGTTAAAAATCTCAGACCAAGGAGAAATGCATCGACTCAGCAGAGCGAGGGCAATACATCCCCACATGCGAGTAGTACCATAAATAGCCAGAGGCTAACGAGATCACCGTCGCCCCCACCGCCTAATAGAAAGAATTTTCTAACAACACTACGAAAACAAGCCCACTCCAGGAGCTCTTCGGTAACTTTCCCCGATGGAACTGTTCCCGAAGAGTACGGACTACCGCCAATTGATAAAGCCACCGATGTTGATTCTTTGCAAAGGTTTGAGGTGATACGATACTTGGAAGCATTCAATGTATCTCATACTGATAAGCTAAAAGAGCACGAGTTACGAAGAGTTTTAAAAGAGACGCTAAGTGTATCCATATAGACTTTAATACGTATATGTGACGCTAGTTTCATGGGTGGTCATTCAATAAACGTTAATTCTTTAGTACATTTGGAGCAAAACTTTTACAGCCTCCTAACGCAATGCTTGGTAGTAGTTGGTGTCAGTGTTTTGCCACACTTTTCGAGATACACCGTAGTAAGATCCTGCCATTTATTATCTCGTGATATTACAATCTCCAAACCTTACGCATCTGTAAAACCATCTGCCATTAGAATACCTGACTGAGGCCGTGACATTATTAACTCCCAACCAGAAACGACACGCTCACACCTGAACAGGATTAAAAGAAAAAGGTAGGGGTAAGGTCACGTGATTCCACATGAAACAGATTTCTAACCCACACACGCACAAACACATACACACACAAACACATACACACACACAAACACACACAAATACACACACATACACACACAAATTTGATGCACTTCCCACATAGTGACTATGTTGTGAGCTGGTGAGTTCGCTGTATTGCTAAAGGAAATTTATAGACCCAATCAAGAGGGAAGCAAGTGTATATACGGGTGTGCATGGAGAGTTTGCCTGTATGTATCCTGTCGCGTGCAGAAAATACAGCATAGAGACAGAAACAGAGAGAAACAGAGAGATAAAAAAGAATAAATTCTAAATATTGAAACTCAGACGAAACGAAAATGAAGAAAAGAAAAAAAAAAATAAAAATTGGGAGATAGTGAGAGAGAGAGAGAGAGACCAAAAAAACAAAAGATAGGTGAAGAGAAAGATACCCATATATTCAATCAATTACATCCTCCCCAATTCTACCCTGCTCAGAAGTACACCAACCTGTTACTTACCTCCGTCGCATAGCTATTATCATAGTTTTCCAAAGTCATCTGTTTTTACTCACCACATCGTACTTGTTATTGCTGTTTTTGTTTTTTTTTACCACTTTTTTGCTTATTTTTTTACACGTAAATGCCACCACACTCTTGAATGTCTTTCCCATCGAAAACCATACACAGAGTCATCAGGGCCCTATTTGCAACCTTATATCTAGTATGGGTTATCCTTACCATCCCACTTGCTTTTGATGTTGGTGGAGTTAATTGTGGATTAGCATTTTCATTGACATTACTAGTCACATACTTTGTACTCACAACTATCCAACTACTAGCACGGCAGACTAGATATTTCAAATGGGTTTCCCTTGTTTATTATGGCCAACATTTCCTTATTCCTAGTTTATTAACTTATTTTCTCAGTTATTATAGTAACAAAAATGGTACCAACATTGAGTCCAAGTTTAATCCAGTATTGGTATGGAAGTTTCTTTTGATTAATGCTACACCAATAATCACGATATTGGAAGGGTTTTGCTCGTTGTTGTTGATTCAGGCCGTGGGTCAAACTGTCAACTGGTTAACTTTATACAAGTCCGACTCGTGGTTGATTATTTCTTTGATTGGAAGTGCCGTGGTTGACACTGGTGCATTTTACTGCTTGTACAGGATTTATGTTCTTCCCATCACAATTGCCATACTGGAGTCATCGCTATTGGGCTCGTTATTGACATTGACATTTGGCTTGTGCTTATTTGGAATTGTTAGTGGTAAGGGATCAATGATTGAATCATCATTGTTGTTTGCATACATCGTCAGATGTATATATGAAACATTCCCCTTCTTGTCGGAAAGTGCTTCTCAAGCTTTGACAAATTTGTTGTCACTGGCTTCGCAAAATGTCCGTAACGAAATACCCAAAATCCCTCCGTCGATTATGAATCCAATCTCGGAACTTGTCCCCTTTTTAACAAAGACTTTCCCGCTTTCGTTCAAGGGGGTATGGGAATACTTGGTTGAAGCTTCGCAGAAGTTGCCCTTGTCATTGTTGCTCAATTTGGCTTATCGCATAGGCGTCTTTTACGCAGCAACCAAAATCATCCCATCATTGTACAAATCTGCTTCTTATCCATCAACAACACCATTGCAGCAAAGATCAAGACAATCTTCCAGCACGCGTTTATCTTCTTTAAGCTCAGGTGAACGTGCCCCTTTGAAATCAAGAAAATCATTCCATCTCAAACCTCCA
This sequence comes from Lodderomyces theae, assembly GCF_024610275.1. Lineage (NCBI taxonomy): Eukaryota > Fungi > Ascomycota > Pichiomycetes > Serinales > Debaryomycetaceae > Lodderomyces > Lodderomyces theae. Next base: position 97,524 of record NW_026261496.1, on the reverse strand, counting down.
CATCACCAACCACCCTCAGCGATTATACGGCTCATTTATGCCTATTCCCCATGTTTGATAATTGCTGTTTACACACATTTAATGTTGTCATACATTGGAGAGTTGGGTGTTGAATTACAAGTGTGGCCCTTGTACGGAAGTTCCGGTACGAAAATAGTGGTTCATCCGTGGAAATTTTGGAACTGGGTCAATATGGGAACAACATTGATTCTTTATGTTGCAGAACTACTGAATAATGAGAGCTCATCGGGCGGCGGCAACAGCTTAACAAGTCATTGGAAGATAGAGTAGTTACAAGAAAAGTCCTCTATGCAATTCTTTCATATATTAATGTACATACACATCCAATTGAAATACATCTCAAACTCGGAAATTTGTCCCCATTCTCTTTAAACTATTCGTATCAGAAATATTTGCAAATCTCTTCACCTTCAATCAACTTGTCATCTTTCCAGACAATGAAAATTAAAGTAAATGCTCAGAGCTTGACTCTATGTTTGCTTGGATGTTTCATCATATTGAAGAGATCTGAGAATTTCTCCACAGACATGGGAACCATTTCTTTCTCTGAGATGCATGCCTAAACTGAAAAATTAGTAAAATAAAGGAAACCTGGCACCTTCGACAGTGCTGAAAATTATCAAAATAACAGGTTTGAAAAAAAAAAAAAATATGGGGGTGACGTCCATAAAGCAAGAGTAAGCTCCATTGGGTTGATTGTCCATGACAACCAATCGTCATGACTTTCGTCTAGGACACAAAGTCCCATTGTCAAAGAATGGCTACCCCCTTCTGAAAAAGGGGGCAAAACATCCAGCTGGGGATTAAATACCCAACCAGGAACCAATCATCATCATCAAACCGCAAAGTGCCACGATTTCCCAATTCAATTCAAAACATATGTGCTTTGCACGTTCATTCAATCTTGTCATTTACTGAGTTACCTGGGATTTCGGCTCGAAGAGACAGAACCAGTCACGAACACGCCAGAGGCTGCAATCAGTGTGAACTCGGCGGAACCGATTCAGTGTGGCTGACTCCATGGCTATGGGAACAGATATCTGGACTAAATGGAATAAATAGACACGTACCAGAGCTGAACCATCCAATCCCGAAGGCGGGCGAATGGCCAGACACAATCACACATTATGCGACATAGGCCCAAGATGAGCTAGTACCACGTCCAGAGCCGTAGACACAGAATCTCCAACCACAACCAGGATCAAACCAAAGACCGACCGATGATCTCCACCAAACTGAATCACAACCAAAATTGACATGCCCTACCAGAGGTCTCAGCATCCATATCGCCAGCGTACTCTCACACGATTCTGATTTCGATAAAAAATTCCACTTTTGGGAATTCCGCTTGCTGGAAGGAGGGGCCTTTTCGCCTTTTTCCCACAGCTAATCGCGCGTGCGAGCCTTTCAACACCATTACGATGGCGGATCCTGTATTGCCTCATTGGGCTCGTCTACGGTCAGAGGGGTATTTTCACCCCACAAAGACACTGCTTTATGTTCTTCCGCTTTGAACACACTGAGTGCAAGCGTTGAACATTGACCGGACGCGAATATGAAAATGGTTCGTTGGCAACCTTAGGGATGATGATGAATAGAATCGATGATATTCTATTGCGTTTCCGCTGTTGTGACAGGAGACTTTCCCCGAAGCAATATATACTAGTCATAGTACATGACATGGCAAAACATGTCCTTTTGTAAGCCTCGATGACAATTCTTAGTTTATGGACGTAAAGAGGAAAAGAGAGGAAAGCAGAGGAGTTTAAGAAGAAGAAAAAATTTTCTTCCCTTTTGAAAAGATGGCAAAAATCACAGGTCGTGTACTGTGGTTTGAATATTTAAAGAATAGGTGGGAGTGTGTCAAATACAGTCTCAGTCGTTATACAGCACAACATCTGAGTTCATAATATATCCATCTCTCTACTGCAAAATGCCACAGAGATGATATTCTGTTCAGAGAATACCTGAACTGTGAACTACCTTTCCAAGGCTGCACCAGAAAAGCTAACGGTAAAACTTCAGTTTTTTTGTCGTGAACCCCAATGCATTAAATCCCTAAATTTGACGTCGTTTTTGAAATCATTCGAATCAATGATTGATCACCAATGTTCACAGTAATATGAAACGGTTTGTGCTATAAGTATAGCTATAGCCTTACAAATTCTAACGGCAGTAAGGTTAGCATGTTCAAATAGAAAGTATAGCACCATACCAATGAAGGCATGATCAAGTCTTGATCTTTTGCTTTCTTCTTGTATTGCATGAAACGGCCAAATCTTACATTTTACGACGGGCCATAAAACCATTACACATTTGCATTTAAACTAAATTGGAATACTCTGAACATTGTGACAGAAGCCAAATACTACTTTCATGCAAAGTCGTAAACATTTCTGGTCCGGTTCCTCTCTCTACACCTTTAAGTTACACACTTCACTAAAATTAATATTGCACGTGCAATTGCAACAAAATCCAATTTTGCAATCATCGTATGAAAAAAAAAAAAAGAGAAAATTAAACAATAGGTTAATCCGGTAGATTCACAAAAGTGTGGAACAATAGGAATCATCGCGCCTCGATGCTAGAGCCGTTGCCACAATTCGGTAAGTCTGTAGTCTTCATACAGCCTCTCCTGCTACTCAAGATGTAATTCACGGATCTCGACAGGGACAAAGAATACATTGGGTTGATTGTCTGAAATGATTTAATGGCAGGCCATCTAGTCTACAGACACACCACCGTCAGTGCCAACTCAAAACCACATAACCGCACTGGATTTCGAGCCACAATTCGGAAATGCCGGTCGCATAATTTTAGCATAGTAAAGATCAAAACTTGAATTTTTTTCCAGAGCTATATATATCCCAAGAGACCTGCTTTCTTTTTTGTTTTTTTTTTTTTAGTTCGCAATACCTACATTATCAACCATGGCTGCCGTGATTACCCCTTTCCAAAGGCTCAAGTGGGGTGTTTTCCCCGTGAGAAGAATCGTCGATGAAGACGAAAATGGGAACTTTATCAATCTTGACGAAGACGTGACTGATGCAAGCAGCTCCACTGAAGGAGGAGCTAGTATTGAGAAGAGGGATTCCAAACTCGAAACGGCACAGTCTGTCACCAAGAAGGAAGAGGAGCCGGAAATTGAGTATCGTGACGAGAAAGACCGTCCGTGGTGGAAGTTCTTTGATGAGTACGAGTATCGTGTGACTACTCAGGAGAAAAGGAAGAGGAAGTGGTTCAAATGGTTCCATGACGACGATACCCCCGAGGAGAAAAAGTTGATTACGAAAATTGACATCTTGTTGACATTCTACTCGCTCATGGCGTATTGGGTAAAATACCTCGACCAGACAAATTTGACAAACGCCTACGTGGGAGCACTGGGAAACATCAAGCAAGGGATTGGCATGAAGGGTAATGACTTTGTCAATACACAGGTGTTGTTCTCAGTTGGCAATATCATTTTCCAAATCCCCTTCATGTACGTTTTGTACGCCTTCCCATTAACCTATGTGCTCCCAGCGTTGGATATTAGTTGGTCGGTATTAACAATTTGCACCTCGCAAGTGGTCAATGTCCCCGGTCTCAAAGCAATCCGTTTCTTTATCGGAGCGTTTGAAGCTCCGTCATACATTGCCTACCATGCGTTATTTGCATCTTGGTTCAAAGGCAGCACAGGCGAGGTTACGCGTAGAGCAGGCTTCTACTACATTGGACAGTATTTGGGAATTTTGACTTCGGGCTTGCTTTCGGGTGCAATTGTGAGAACTTTGGGTGGCGTCGGAGGTTACGAGGCATGGCAATGGATTTTCATAGTGGATGGAATAATTAGTTTTGCTGTGGGTATAATTGGAATATATATGATTCCAGGCACGCCCGAAGACTGTTACAGCATCTTTTTATCCGATGATGACATTAGAATTGCCAGAAGACGAATGAGAAAGGACCAGAAGGATGCCAAGCCTAGAGAAAATGCGTTTTACCATTTCTTTAGTTGGGAAACGTGGCGGAAAGTTCTCACGTCTTGGCACATTTACATCTTGGGATTGTGGAACATTTTTTGTTGGAATAATTCAAATGGGACTTCTGGTGCATACGCATTGTGGCTTAACTCCTTGAAAAAAAGTGACGGCGTCACCCGTCGTTTCAGTGACGGACAGCTACAAGACTATACTGCATTGACGCCAGCCTTGGGAATTATATGGTTGATTATTACAAGTACCATGGCAGATTTGTTCAATACTCGTTACGGTGCTATTGTCTTTTCGCAGGTGTTCAATGTTCTCGGGAACGTATTACTTGCAGTTTGGGACATTCCCGAACGTGCGAAATGGTTCGCCTTTTGCATGCAATATTGGGGTTGGAGTTCGGCACCGGCTCTCTACTCGTTCTTGGGGGATATATGTCGAAGAGATCTTCGTGAGCGTCAAATCATTTTGGTTTCCTGTAATATTCTTGCACAGCAGAGTACGGCTTGGATAGCAACATTGGTGTGGAAGACGGTTGAGGCGCCAAGATTCTTGAAGGGTTACAGTTTCACTGCCGCGTCCGGGCTTGCATTGGCAGTTTGGTCTATTCCCGTTTTGTACTTGTACAGGAGACAAGAAAGAGCGGGAGCACTTGACAATAATATTGTGCTTTACAACTCAAGCAAAGATAAAGAGAAGCCTGATATTGAGCAAGTCGATGAGAAATAGAGAATAGAATATGTAGAGTAAATTCATTTTGCAGTTAGGCTTTGTTTAAAACAGTGCTACCAAATTTGTCTGCACATTCATCGATTTTTTTCCTCTTTGCCGATGGATATGCTTCGACGAATCTATCTCGTCTCATTGGTGTTAATTGCAGCATCGCTTGTTTTCCGGCCCTCTGTATTGCTCAGACAGAGACCGGATGGTGCCCCAAAGTGCCACCGCTACAAAAATGATGCTGGTTTCAAGTCATTCTTGCGAGATCATCACCCGAATTATCAATCCGAAAATTTAACTGTATTCAAATCATCAGTTTACAACCATCGTGAAAATGCAACTTTTCTAATGTTGACTCAAAACCACGATTTGTATCTGGTTTTGGAAACAATACAGGTGGTGCAAGACCGTTTCAACGACAAATTCAACTACGACTACACTTTTCTCAATGATGAACCTTTTTCCTCGGACTTTATCTACCTTCTCAGTTCTTACATCCCGCGTGGGAAAATAAACTTTGGCGTTATTCCAAAAGAACACTGGTCATATCCTGGTCATATAAACATTACTGCTTGTGCTGAAGTACGGAAGAACTTTGCCGATATTCCGTATGGAGATTCCGAGAGCTACAGACACATGTGTCGCTTTTATTCTGGGTTCTTCTACAAGCATGAGATGGTGAGGCAATACCAGTACTATTGGAGAATTGAGCCTGATATCAAGTTGTATTGTGACGTCAATGAGGACTTATTTCGTATTATGAGGGAAAAGAACAAAAAATATGGATTTGCTATTGCTCTTTTCGAGTATTCCGAAACTATACCAACATTATGGTCCCATGTAATCAAATACATCCAAGAACGGCGCTTGCAACCCGAGCTTTTGCCAATGTTCACCAACGAGTTCGGATGGTACAATTTGTGTCATTTTTGGTCGAATTTTGAAATTGCAAATTTGGATGTCTTCAATGATGCTCAATATGAGGACTTTTTCCAGTACTTGGATTCTGTTGGAGGATTCTTTTATGAAAGATGGGGTGACGCTCCTGTGCATACAATGGCAATGATGATAATGTTGTCGAAAACAGACCTTCATTGGTTTGAACAGATTGGGTACACCCATCCACCATATGTGCAATGTCCCCAGGACCGCAACATTTATGTAAAAAACAGATGTGTTTGCAATCCGGATGAGGACATTACATTAAACGACGAGAACGGTTGCAATAGACATTTTCTACAGTTTTTAGATAGCTAGGGTGTGTTGCGTAAATAGTGTTTTATGTATCGCCAGACGTTTCTCATTGTGGTACACAGCCAGAAACAAAAGAGAAAAAAAAAAGTGTCAACAAAATTATCCCTTATTGCAACACAAGCTTGTAACCGTAACTAGTTCCTGCCAACCAATACCACATCTAGTAACACTGCTGTCCCTACTTCATCACGAAATACAATGGCAATTCAGTTCCTCTTCCTCATTTCGAGACAAGGCAAAACCAGATTGTCCAAATGGTACCAAACTATACCCCAGAAACAAAAAGCCAAAATCATTCGTGATTTGTCCACTATAATTTTATCAAGGAGGGCCAAGATGTGTAACGTGTTGGAATACAAAGACTTGAAGATTATATACCGAAGATATGCCTCGTTATTCTTTGTCATTGGGATTGACAATGACGATAATGAGCTAATTGGACTAGAGGTGATTCATCGATTCGTTGAACAGATGGACAAGATGTATGGCAATGTTTGTGAACTAGATATAATATTTGGCTTTGAAAAGGCGTACCATGTTTTGGATGAATTGTTACTAGATGGGTATATACAAGAGAGTTCGAAAAAGGAGGTGTTGAAACGTGTTACCCAACAAGATGAATTGGAAAATATGGATGAATTTGAAAGAGTTCTCGTTTGAGTTATGCAATGAGTGAGTGTGAGATCTTGAGGGATAGGTGTTTGGTACATACTTGAAGTGCAAATACATTGTTCCACATTTGTATAACTTTTATCGAATTAACGAAGGAATCAAGTCAGAAGCTCTATCTTGTCTTTACACTTCAGGTTGAATATCCCACATCCAAACTTGTAGGCTGTAACCCCACTTCTTGGAAGACTTCACCACAACTTGGTACTTCTAAAACAGCAACATCTTTTGAAGTGGTGGGAAGGTAGCGCGCTACTAAAAATTTATTTTCGATGCCATTATAAAATTTCCAAAAACCTCATCTCAACACATCACCTCCAAGCAATGATCAGAAAACAAGCAAGAGAGAGAAGAGAGTATCTTTATAGAAAGGCCTTGCAACTCCAAGAAGCTTCGCGCACTGAAAAGCGTCAACAACTCAAGGCGGCTTTGGCACTGGGAAAGCCATTATCAAAGGAGCTAGCAGAAGACTCACAACTACAACGTGATTTCATATACGACCAAAGTGAACAGGACCAGCTAGATATTGATGATGAGTATAGTGCTCTTTCAGGAATATCAGACCCAAAAGTGGTAATCACCACATCTAGAGATCCAAGCGTTCGATTGTTGCAGTTTTCCAAGGAGATTAAATTGATGTTTCCCAATAGCTTGAAATTGAATCGTGGTAATTACATCATCAATGATTTGGTCAAGACATGTACAAGGGTTCAAGTTTCAGATTTGATCATATTGCATGAACATAGAGGTGTTCCTACATCGCTAACCGTGAGTCATTTCCCACACGGCCCCACTGCCATATTCACTTTACACAATGTCAAATTGAGGCATGATTTGCCAAATTTGGGTAATATAAGTGAATCTTATCCTCATTTGATATTTGAAAACTTCAACACGCCATTGGGTAAAAGGGTGGTTAAAATTTTGCAACATTTGTTTCCACCGGGAGTCAAACGGGATTCGTCAAGGGTGATTACGTTTGTAAATAATGACGACTATATAAGTGTGAGGCATCATGTGTACGTTAGAACCAGGGACAGTATTGAGATTAGTGAAATTGGGCCAAGGTTTGAGATGAAGTTGTACGAAATTAGATTGGGCTTGGCTGATAATACCGATGCTGATGTTGAATGGCAAGTTAGAAGATTCATACGTACTGCAAATAGAAAAAACTACTTGTAGGATATGCAAGAATTAAATAAACACGTTACCTAGTTGACTCTATACATGGCTTACTGTAGTGACGAGATAATGGGGATTGTTTGAATGAATAGATTGTTCAACGTCACTAGTGTCGGCATCGGCATCGGCATCGGCATTGACGTTGCTATTAACAGACTCCCTCCTCTTCCTTCTCTTGGTCCTGAAATGCTCGACATTTGTCAATACTCGACTGATAATATTATTGCCCCCATCAATAGGTCCACCTCTCGCAAACGTTGCCACTCTTTCCAATGCAGTGCCTCGTTCGTCACTATACAGTCTGTTCATAGCGTGTCGTTCTTGAACTTCATCGTGACGGTTCATTTGTGCATTAGGCAATAAAATGGCTCTATCGATAGCATAAGGCAATCCTCTGTGTCTTCCTCTAATCATCATCGCAATGATCACCAACTTCGAGACCACATTGAACTCACCAGACAAAGATGTGTTTACGCCAGGATATCCGAGTGACATTCCAACAGTACCATAAGCACTAATAATTTCAAACAAAATGGCAAATTCAGAAAACCTAAACTCCATCTGTTGCAACTTTTTACCCTCAGCAATACAAATGATAAACAAACCCAAAAAGATGTACCATAAATCATAAGATAATTGGTTCCGCAAATGCGCGCCAACAAAGTTTGTCGGAGTGTTTTCGTCTCCCTCTTCATCCTTTGTATACACCCCTAAACTCTGTTCCTCGTACACGTTTGTTCTTCTTACCGATATGGCAATAGGCAAGACTGATACATACATCATGAGCATGTAACTCACCTGAGTAGCAGAATGTAGCGACGATAAATCAACAATGGAAAACCCAACAGTTCTGGTACAAAATGCCTGAAACAATCCATTCAAAACACGATATCCTTTGGGTACCCCATCAAACATGTCACTGTTGACATCTAGAATACAAAATACCACTAGATCAAACCCGTTTAGGGCAATAAGTGTGAAAAGTAACCACCATGTAGGAAGCAGGGGGAAAAGTAAAGTGAAACACCGACGTGGGTGATCCAACAAAAATCCCAATGACTCTTTGTACAACGACAATTCAGGTGCTGTTTTAAACATCACCCAGATAATGAAGCGTAAAAATACTGGGAATCCAGTGTTTCCGATAACAATCAAAAAGCCACACAATATCTGTACAAATGCATTTTCATGAAACGAATTCATAGAGTCCGCAGTCAAGGTGAATCCCAAGTCGTTGAAGGACGATTGTGCTGTAAAGAATGCCCACCATCCAGGGTTGATGGCGTTATCATGAAGCATTTTCTTGTAATTTGGCATGCAATACACCCAAATTAGTAGCATGAAGGAGGAAACGATCAAGAATCCGAGGTAATAGCAGACAATGATTTTAATGAGCAACTTGACTGCTCTATATTCAATACCACCCAACTCATCTTTTTGCTCGGCAGTCATCTTCATGAAAGTGGAGTTTCTACCAACGGTTGGAGCAAAAGACAAATAGTTTCCACTCATTGTCCGTGAAAGTCCAGGATGGAAGCTATTGGCTGACTCGTCACTGTCATCCGCATCATTGTATTCGTTTGCTGCAGTAGCACTGCTGGATAAACCTGACAATGCTGGAGTTTTGACCTTCCTTAATCCACGAGGCCGTCCTTGTCTCCTATTTCTTCCACCTTTATTGGGAATTACATTATCAAACTTGATTGCACGTTGTGGGTGCTGCTCTTCAGTGAGGTCGCTTGCAGACTTGCGGCGTGATTTGGGTGGTTTCAGATGCGTTGGAGAGATTTCACCGTCATCTTGCTCGTCACCATCAGTAAAAGCGCCATCATCAACCTCCCCATCATAATCCACGTCATCGTCGTCATCCTCAATAGCATCGCTGTTTTCTGCGCCACTGCGGCTTCCAATACGAGTGGTATCATCACCAGAAACGTTACTCTCATCAATTTCCGAGTCTATAGAAGCATCATCATCTACTTCATCTTCTGCCTCACTAGATGCCTGCGAGCGCCTTTTTCGACTCGAGTTTGAAAGGGTTTTTCTCAATCTGTTTCTCCAAGGGCCGCGCGACTTCCGTGAAGATAATGGTATCCACAGTGACCGTCGAGGTCGAGCGAGTTTCTTCTTGGTGAAGATTGCATTGTGGCTGGTAGCATTTTCAACCTCATTGGGTGGTTTGATCACAAGAACATCATCATCGTCGTCATTATCATTATCGTTGTTGTTGTCATCGTCGTTGTAGTCGTCATAGTGTTGGGAGGAATCGCTTGCATATGCGTGGGCTTTTTTATTTCGCCTGGGTGAAGCAAAATCAGCAAAATGGATAGTAGGGCTTTGCGGAGGGCGACTCTCAGAAGCATCATCGTGGTCACCACCACGGTTTCCACCGCCCTCGCTGCCCTTTGATTTTTGCTTTTCCCGTAGCATATTGATAGAACGATACATATCCTCTGGATCGATTGACTTTTTCCTTTTGGGGTGCGGTAGAGCTCCAAACTTGATTGCGTGGTTAATCGTTTCTTGATTTGAGTGGTTTTCGTTGACATTGACGCCTAAGTCGTTTTCGTCGTCAGATGGCTCAGACGTGTGGTCTGCCCCACCATTTTGATGATGACGATGAAAATCGTTTCCTTGAAGCAGTGGTGATGATTGCGAACTATCAACCTCATTGTGCTCTTGGTTGTACCCCAATTCTTTATTATTCGCCGTATTCAATCTTGTAGAATTTCCCGACACGGCTGAGTTCATTCGAGCTAGTGTTGCCGATTTCCGCATCTGGAAGTTCAACTTTGAGTTTTCTTTTATGTTGTCAAAGTGACGTTCAAAGTAGTACAACCGAACTAAAAGTAGTGAACCGTGGATAAAGATTGGATTCGTAAGCGTTGGAATAATGTAAAAGATAATTTGTTGATAAAGGGAGACGTTGTTGACGTCTACGGTGTTGAGTCCTGCTTGAGTCGATGCCCCACTTGCAAAGAACAATGCATCAATGTACGGTATGGTCTTCACAGGATAAATCAATATCGAACCAAGGAAGCAAAAGGTAATGATGTAGAAATAATGAACTGCCCTAAAGTTCGGTAGTATCACCTTTGTATAAGGGTACATTGCAGAGATAACCCTCTGCATAAAATTTCTAATTTTGAACCCAACATCGTGCTTGAAGCGTGCGTGCTTGTAACGCTCAGGCAAGTTAGATACCGAAGGCATGATGTTAAAAATTGTATGCCTAATGGCACAGGAGGGTGAGCTAAAGCAGCTGGATAAGTGCTATCGTTGAGTCGAAAGCACAACAGTAGTGATTGTAGTGATGGATGGATCGAAATTGGCTGAATATGCGGATGCGGCTTTTTCAGGTTGCTTTATGTATGGTAGGAAAATTTTGAAAATTGATTAATTTATCCGTTGACGAGCTCACGTGCGTTCCCCCCATTAAACTCCACACGGCCTGTTAGGAAGTCATGAATAACCCTAATCTTACATCAAGAGCAATCATTGCGACGTAGGGAGATATACTACTTGCAAGGTGAGAGAAAATGCTTTTTTTGGGGGATGTGCTTGATGCACTGGTTGTAATCGATAAGAATACAATGCACGACTTTATTTTCTTGGACGGATTTGATGATACAATACGGTCAAGTTTTGACCACAAAGAAAGGCAGATTCGCCAGAGTAAGAATGTGTCTTCTTCCTTCCCATGGATGTTCCCCCTCATTTTTGTAGAAACTCTTGGAGAAGCATCGTTGATTTTGGGGATATCCTTTTTGTGGTGCTGTAGTTTCACATCTATGCTTCCACCAAAAGAACCATATTGTCAAATCGCGTCCGAAAGATTGATCAACAGGACGGTTGACAAGGAAGCGAGGTTAAAACTTGTTAGAAATCGTTTGGCAATTGCTGCGTTGTGCGAGTCGGAAAGGTTTTGACTTGTGAAAATTGGCACTGCTATGGAGGGAAAAAGGATATAGTCACGATCGAGTAGTATAATCACGTTTTGAAACAATAGATGGCAACAAAGATCCCATCATACACTTTCTCCAAAGTCAAAGGCGTTTGGTACTTGTCTATCCTTTGTTGTATAAAACGGGCTTAGAGAGATTACCATGGAGCTGAGGTCGATCTTGTTGATAAAGTGTGTAAAGGTGGGTAAGTTGCAAAGATTGAAAGTTAATAGATAGGAAAAGCTGTCTACCACACAGGTTGCTTGATACCAGCTTAAACTACATCAGAGAATGTTTCGAAAGAATGCTGTAAAAATTAAATACATCGGGGTTCACTTTCAAAACAGTCAATATGGTTTCTCTCTCCTGAATAGCTCCGTATTACTAATCGTCCACAAAAGTAGTGCAAGATGAGAGAGAAATCGGGCATGCTACTGCTAGCTGCAAAACTTCTCTTCTTTGTGGCGTATGGTGAAAAATTAAAAGATGCGAAAGAAAGAGAGAGAAATGAATACTTAGATGAGATGTCGGATGGTGATTATATATATACATATATGCAACCAAAATGACGTGTATGCATACGTAATCAACACAAAATAAAGAAACATACAGTTAAAGACTCTACACAAACTTAGTTTTCCAGTGGCGTTTCGTGGTATACCGGTGGTGTGACGCTTGGGGGCATGAAGGAAGTTTGCCAAAAGACGGCCTTCGTTTCTGTAATATGGTCTGTACAAGGTACTCTCTGCTATTAGATCTACCTTTGATGGAAGATTTGGGAATTTGTAATTGTTGATGTGTAGGTACTTCTTAACAGGTGTGAAATTATACAAAGTTAAACTGCACAAAAGACAAAAGAAGAAGAAAAAAATTTTTTTTGTTTTGTTTGTTGTTTGTTGTTAATTTCAGGTAGCGTTTACTCATCTCATCATGATTAAAATTTTCAGTATGTAAATGCATCAGTGTATGTATGATGTAGTTAGTGTAGAGAACAGTATAAATAGTTTGCAATATTTCCTACAATTTTACTTCATCAAATTTTATATCATTATTTTTATGTATTTCTCATTTTTCATTTCCCCTTCTTTCTTTCTTTCTTCCTTTCTTTCTTCCTTCCTCTCTCTCCTCTTCTCTTCTCTTCTCTTCTCAGTAACTCACCGTCCTCCTTCGTGAATTGAGTGCAGATCAATAAATTTTTTCATTGGTATGTGACTTCACCGCAAAATGTTGCCACTGAAGAAGAGCAAAAAAGAAAAGACGCGTTATTGAGAAGAGTTTAGGCACAGTGTTGACTTTCCGTGAATAGAAGATTTCTTATTTGAGAGATGATGTTGACATCATAACCCAAAAGCTGACATAACTCCAGTTAAGCGTGTTGCAAAAACTACACTATGTTGCGATGAGTGAAGAAGACCCAAAAAGGAAAAAAAAAAAAAAAAAAAAAAAAAAAGAAAGTCTCAGCTTATCCCACAAAATCTAGACTCAATCTCATCGTGACTTTTTCTTCTCAAACTGGTTGAAGGAACCCTAATACTAACTTAGTCTTAGCTGATCTTAAGACCCTTTCAATCACACATTGCTAATTGACTGGTTATATTATAAAATCAAAGTATCCCCCCAACTATAACGACTTTATAATAACCACGTACTATACATTATTCCCCTTCCCCCCATTGAAAAGTTTTTTTTTATTTTGAAAGATCAGCAACCATGGCTAAATTATCTGTTCCAATTTCCCCACCTATGGAGTCAACGGGTGATAGGTTGATGACCTTGGAAACCCATGATGGAATTGCCTTGCAAGGTTATTCTTTTGGTGCTGAGGTCCCAGCTGCTGGTGAAGTGGTTTTCCAAACTGGTATGGTTGGTTACCCAGAATCCATCACTGACCCTTCTTATGAGGGACAAATTTTGGTCATCACTTACCCATTGGTTGGTAATTACGGTGTTCCGGATAGAAAATTGTTGGACGACGACTACACTCCAGCATTGCCAAAGTACTTTGAGTCAAACAGAGTCCATATCGCTGGTTTGGTTGTTGCTCATTACACTGAGGAGTTCTCTCATTTTTTGGCTAAATCGTCTTTGGGTCAATGGTTGAAAGAGCAAAACATTCCAGCCATTTATGGTGTTGATACTAGAGCTTTAACCAAGAGATTGAGAGAAAAGGGTTCAACTTTGGGTAGATTGGCTTTACAAAAACCAAGTGTCAAATCTGAAGATGTCATTGCTGACAAGTCAGGTAAATGGCAACAATATTTTGAAATTCCTGAATTTGATGATCCAAATGTGAAAAACTTGGTTGATAAAGTGTCCATCAAAGAGCCAGTTTTGTATGCTCCTAAAGAAAACATCAAGTTGGGTAAGAACGGGAAACCAATCAGAATTGTTGTCATTGACGTTGGTATGAAGTACAACCAAATTAGATGTTTTGTTAGAAGAGGAGTTGAATTGTTGGTTGTTCCATGGGACTACGACTTTACAAAGGAGGAATACGACGGTTTGTTCATCTCCAACGGTCCTGGTGATCCAGCCGTCATGGATGAAACTGTAGCCAGGTTGCAAAAAGCCTTGAGAGAGGCAAAGACTCCTATTTTTGGTATCTGTCTTGGTCATCAATTAATGGCAAGAGCTAGTGGTGCCTCGACTTTGAAGTTGAAGTTTGGTAATCGTGGCCACAATATCCCATGTACTTCAACCATTTCAGGAAGATGTTACATCACTTCCCAAAATCACGGTTATGCAGTTGATACCAACACATTGACCGATGGTTGGAAGGAATTGTTTGTTAATGCAAACGACGGTTCAAATGAAGGTATTTACCATGAAACAAAACCATTCTTTTCAGTACAGTTCCACCCAGAATCAACCCCAGGTCCAAGAGATACCGAGTTTTTGTTTGACGTGTTCATCAATGCCGTTGTTGACTACAACAAGACTGGAGTTTACAAGCAAGTTGAGTTTCCAGGTGGAAAATTGGCAGATAACTTGGCTGCTCATCCAAAAGTCGATGTTAAAAAGGTGTTGGTCTTGGGTTCAGGTGGTTTGTCAATTGGACAAGCAGGTGAGTTCGATTACTCAGGTTCTCAAGCTATCAAAGCCTTGAAAGAAGAAGGTATCTACACCATTTTGATCAACCCAAATATCGCCACTATCCAAACCTCTAAAGGTTTAGCTGATAAAGTCTACTTCCTTCCTGTCAATCCTGAATTTGTGAGAAAAGTTATTGAACACGAACGTCCAGATGGTATTTACTGTACTTTTGGTGGTCAAACTGCATTGAGTGTCGGTATTGCGTTGAAGGATGAGTTTGAAGGTTTGGGTGTCAAAGTCTTGGGTACGCCAATCGACACTGTTATCACCACAGAAGATAGAGAATTGTTTGCCAGTGCCATGTCGGAGATTGGTGAGAAATGTGCTAGATCGGAAGCTTGTAACAATGTCCAGGAAGCGATTGATGCTGCCAATGCTATTGGCTACCCGTTGATTGTAAGGGCTGCTTATGCATTGGGTGGTTTGGGATCTGGTTTTGCTGATAACGAACAAGAATTGGTTGCCTTGTGTAACAAAGCTTTTGCTACTTCCCCACAAGTGTTGGTTGAAAGATCGATGAAGGGTTGGAAAGAAGTTGAATATGAAGTTGTTCGTGATGCGTTCGACAACTGTATCACAGTTTGTAATATGGAAAACTTTGATCCTTTGGGTATTCACACTGGTGATTCCATTGTTGTTGCACCATCTCAAACTTTGTCTGATGAAGATTACAATATGTTGAGAACTACTGCCGTGAATGTCATTAGACATTTGGGTGTTGTTGGTGAATGTAACATCCAATACGCTTTGAATCCATTCTCAAAAGAATACTGTATCATTGAAGTGAATGCCAGATTGTCTCGTTCATCAGCTTTGGCCTCAAAAGCAACTGGGTATCCATTAGCATATACTGCTGCCAAGTTGGGTTTGAACATCCCATTGAATGAAGTCAGAAACAACGTCACTAGATCCACATGTGCTTGTTTTGAACCTTCTTTGGATTATGTTGTTGTCAAGATTCCCAGATGGGACTTGAAGAAATTTACTCGTGTTTCTTCTTTATTGTCATCGGCTATGAAGTCCGTTGGTGAAGTCATGTCCATCGGTAGAACTTTCGAAGAAGCTATTCAAAAAGCTATCAGATCCACAGACTATCACAATTTGGGTTTCAACAAGACCGCCGCATTGATGTCAATTGATATCGATCAAGAATTGCAAACGCCTTCCGATCAACGTTTGTTTGCTATTGCTAATGCTTTGTCAGATGGCTACTCAGTTGACAAGGTTTGGAAGTTGACCAACATTGACAAATGGTTCTTGAACAAGTTGGATGGATTGATCAAGTTTGGAAACAAGATCGCTGGCTATGGTAAAAAGGAAAACTTGCCAGTGTCAATCATTAGACAAGCTAAACAATTGGGATTTGAAGATAGACAAATTGCCAAGTTTGTTGATAGTAACGAAGTTGCTATTAGAAGATTGAGAAAAGATGCTGGTGTCGTTCCATTCGTCAAACAAATTGATACAGTTGCCGCTGAATTCCCGGCTTTCACAAACTATTTGTATGTCACTTACAATGCTGATTCTTCTGATGTTACTTTCGACGACAATGGTGTTATTGTTTTGGGTTCAGGTGTCTACAGAATTGGTTCCTCGGTTGAATTTGATTGGTGTGCTGTTAGAGCTATTAGAACCTTGCGCGAAAACAAGGTCAAGACTGTTATGATCAACTACAATCCTGAAACAGTGTCTACCGATTACGACGAAGCAGACAGATTGTACTTTGAGACCATCAACTTGGAAAGAGTATTGGATATTTACGAGTTGGAACAATCCGCAGGTGTTATTATCTCCATGGGTGGTCAAACTTCAAACAACATTGCCTTGCCATTGTATAGACAAAATGTCAAGATCTTGGGTACCTCACCCGAAATGATTGACTCAGCCGAAAACAGATACAAGTTTTCAAGAATGTTGGACAAGATTGGTGTTGATCAACCAGCATGGAAAGAATTGACTTCGATTGAAGAGGCTGAAGACTTTGCCAACAAGGTCGGATACCCAGTCTTGGTTCGTCCATCTTATGTCTTGTCTGGTGCTGCTATGAACACCGTTTATTCCAAGGACGATTTAGCTTCATACTTGACCCAAGCAGTTGATGTTTCTCCAGATTACCCTGTCGTCATCACCAAGTACATTGAAAATGCCAAAGAAATTGAAATGGATGCTGTTGCCAAGGATGGTCAAATGATTATGCATGTTGTTTCAGAACACGTTGAGAATGCTGGTGTTCACTCTGGTGACGCTACTTTGATTGTTCCACCTCAAGATTTGGACCCAGAAACTGTTAGAAGAATTGTTGAAGCAACCGCAAAGATTGGTAAAGCTTTGGATATCACTGGACCGTACAATATTCAATTCATTGCCAAGGATAACGACATTAAGGTTATTGAATGTAATGTTAGAGCTTCAAGATCTTGTCCATTTGTTTCCAAGGTTGTTGGAGTTGATTTGGTAGAAATGGCTACTAAAGCCATCATGGACTTGCCGGTTACTCCATACCCAGGTGAGAGATTGCCAGATGATTACTGTGCTGTTAAGGTTCCTCAATTTTCATTCTCAAGGTTGGCTGGTGCCGATCCAGTTCTTGGTGTTGAAATGGCTTCCACTGGTGAAGTTGCCACTTTTGGTAGAAACAAATACGAGGCATACTTGAAATCTTTGTTGTCCACTGGTTTCAAACTACCAAAAAAGAATATCTTGTTCTCCATTGGTTCATATAAGGAAAAGCAAGAGTTGTTGCCAAGTATTGCCAAGTTGAGTGAATTGGGATACAAGATCTTTGCCACTGCTGGTACTGCAGATTTCATCAAGGAGCATGGCATCAAGGTCCACTACTTGGAAGTTTTGAGCAAGGAAGAGGATCAGAAATCTGAATACTCATTGACTCAGCATTTGGCCAACAACTTGATTGATTTGTATGTTAATTTGCCATCAGCAAACAGATTCCGTCGTCCTGCTTCTTACATGTCCAAGGGTTACGAATCTCGTCGTATGGCTGTTGATTTTGCCATTCCTTTGGTTACCAATGTCAAGAATGCTAAATTGTTGGTTGAGGCTATTGCTAGGAACATTTCTATGGACGTTTCTAACAGAGATGCTCAAACCTCACATGGTACTGCCACTATGCCCGGTCTCATCAACATTTCATCATTTGTCACCTCGTTCAATGACTTTGAAAAGACCACCAAGAAATCATTGGCTGCTGGTTTTACATTCAATGCCTTTTTGCCTCATACTCAAACTGGTGCTGCCGTCACGGATTACAGATCCTTGGTTGACGCTATTGATACGGCTGGAGCTGACGCTTATACTGATTTCTCATTTGCAATTGCTGCTTCTGAAACCAACTCGCAAAGTGTAGCAGATGCTGCTGATAATGCAGGTTCTTTGTTTATCCCATTTAATGACATTGATGGATCTAAAGTTTCTGCAATCAATGCGCAGTTTACTGCATGGCCACAGAGCAAATCAATTGTTACTGATGCTAAAGCTACTGATTTGGCATCTGTTCTTTTGTTGGCATCATTGTACAACAGATCAATCCACATTACTGGTGTTTCTTCCAAAGAAGACTTGGATTTAATCTTGATGGCAAAGAACAAGGGACTCTCAGTCACTTGCGATGTTGCAGTTTTCACCTTGTTCATTTCAAGGGATGATTTGGATTACCCATTCTTACCAACAAAGAGCGATCAAGAGTACTTGTGGAAGAACTTGAAAGATGTTGACTGTTTCTCAACTGGAGTCTTGCCCTACTTGATTGCTAAAGCAACCAATCAAAAGATTGTTCCTGGTTTGGGAATCAGTGAAACAATTCCATTGTTATTATCTGCCGTAAACGAAGGTAAACTCACTATTGGTGACATTGTTGAGAAATTCCACGACAAGCCAGCCAAAATATTCAACATTCCAAAACAAGATGCTCAAGTGATTCTCGACTTGGATAGGTACTACGAAGCTGAACCTGCATACCCTGAATTTGCCAAATTGAAATTGAGAGGTGCTATCGAAAGGGTTTCATTCCATAACGAAACGGTTGTTCTCGATGGTGGTGTCTTGGCTGATGCAGCCTTGGGCAAGAATGAAGTTGGATCGAGATCAAGATTTAACTCAGTTACCTCTATGCCACAATCACCAGTATTGGGCCAAAAGAGAGTTTCATTCTCAGGTTTGCGTCGTCCATCACTTGCTCCAAGCGCGCCAGAGCCTCAGCAAGCTGAATTTGAAAAGTTGGGATCAGAATTGGTTTCACAACCTGTTGCTGGCTCATTAGGCGAAATTGCAGCTTTGAGCGATTACATCAGAAAGAACAATACCTTTTTGAGAAACTCAATCTTGTCGGTGAAGGATATCACCAGATCTGATTTGCATTCGTTATTTACTGTTGCTCAAGAAATGAGATTGGCTGTTGAAAGACAAGGCGTATTGGATATTTTGAAAGGAAGAGTGTTGGCCACCATGTTTTACGAACCTTCAACTAGAACATCAGCCTCATTCGATGCAGCCATGCAAAGATTGGGTGGTAGAGTTGTTGCCATCAACTCAGGTGCATCTTCTGTCAAGAAAGGAGAAACTTTGCAAGACACCATTAGAACTTTATCTTGTTACTCAGATGCAATTGTTTTGAGACATCCAAAGGAAGAAAGTGCCGACATTGCCGCCAAGTACTCTCCAGTTCCAATCATCAATGCAGGCAATGGTACAAAAGAGCATCCAACTCAAGCTTTGTTGGACTTGTTCACAATCAGAGAAGAATTGGGTACTGTCAATGGTATCACTGTTACCTTTATGGGTGACTTGAAGTATGGCAGACCAGTACATTCATTGGTACACTTGTTACGCCACTATCATGTTAGAGTTCAATTGGTTGCACCAAAGGAATTGCAAATTCCAAAAGAAATCAGAGACTTGTTGGTTGAAAACAATATGTTGGTTGCCGAATCTGAAGTTTTGACCGATGATCTCATTGCTAGATCAGATGTATTGTACTGTACTAGAGTACAAGAGGAAAGATTTGAAGACAAGCAACAATATGAGAAATTGAAGGATACTTATATCGTGGATAACAAGATTTTGAGTAATGCCAAACAACACATGTGTGTCATGCACCCATTACCAAGAACTAATGAAATTAGAGAAGAAGTTGATTTCGATCAAAGGGCTGCATACTTTAGACAAATGAGACATGGTTTGTTTATTAGAATGGCATTATTGGCAATGGTTATTGGTGTTGATTTTTAGATACAAAGGATTTTTTTTTTCCTTTTTAAATAAGAAAGAAAAAAAGTATGGTCCAGAAGATGATTGGATAGAGATCTTGGGGGAGATTTCTTTCTAAGTTACTTTTATGGTTTTTGTATATATCGTACTTGAAATTTACATATATTACGTTTTTATTGTTATCGCTCTCTTCTCTGGTAAGTTCGAACTCTTGGTCGTATTACGTCAGATTCCGTATCTTCATCAGACAAATATCGATCAATGATTGGAAAGATTGGACCAGAGGAAGCAGCCACTTCTGCGTATGTGTGTCTCAACCCATCCCTATGTGCCTGTTGCACTTCCGACACGACAGCTTGAATCTGTTCACTGATTTGTGGGCCATTGTTAAGCTCGTGGTGTGCCGACTCGTATCCACGCTTTCCCTCGTCATTGTCGTCTTCTCTGTGTAGCTTATTGCATTTTTCGCATTCCTTTATCACTATCCCAACAGTTTCCTTAATCCTCGGCCAATGATATTTCTCAGCCACTTGGGTGGTAGTCTTGTTAATCCCAAGATGGCCATTATTTACATGCAAGTCGTAACAAATGCGCATCTGTTGATCTGGTTCGGCCACAACCTCCTTCCCTTTCAACATGAGCTTTCCATTGGATAGACTATAATGCATTGCTCCAGCTCTCAATCTCGCTTTTTCTTGACGATCCGCCGTCGCTGGATACTTGCCGGTTTCTAGATAGTACTTTATTTTGTCAAATCTGTAAGCACTCGACTCTGCTATCGATTTATCGGCAAGTTCGCGACCGTATATGATAGCATCCACCGGCTGGTCAAAGTTTTTCACGTACGCAGCACTCTTGATCTTTCCTGCTCTTTTAAAATTCATCGACTCCCACAATTTTCGGGCCGCTGAGTTACTCTCAAAAACAAGGTTGAACATGGCATAAGTGTATCCTAGTTTTGGGGCCCACTGCAAAAAGCAATCGGTTAAAGTTCGTCCAATACCTTTACCTCTGATACCAGCATTGACAAGAAATTCAGCAGTGCATATGTGTGAACATCTTTTGCCAGGGTACTGGGGCTGGATGGAAAACATTCCCAAACATTCATTCTCCCATGGCCTATCATCGGGAGCTTTATTCAAGTGTGTGTCATCTCCGAGACACATAATGCCGACAAAGGAGGCGAACCAATGTTCAACAAATTGTTCGAGTGTAAGTGGGTCGAAAAAGGGGAGCGACTCTCCCCTTTCAATCTCCATATTGTATTCGTCGCATAAGAAATGTAGTAGGCCTATTGGAATTTCGAGTGGGGACAAAATGGGATATATTGTTGCTGTTGTTACTCCATCTTTAAGAAGAATTGTATACCTTTCGTTGATTTTGTTTGGCTGGGGATCGGCATCAGTGGTTGGGACATGTTGACCTTCAGTTTCACTGTAATGTCTTTTTCTAGTTGGTCTACTTGCAAGTCTCAGTTGGCGGAGGGCGGTTACTGCATCATCTGGACCCATTTCACTCTTTTGTCTAACTTGTGATCGACCGACTCGTGAGAGCTAGCTAAGTGCTACCAGTTTTTCTAAGCTAATTGTCTGGACGTCGATTGCAATGGAGTGATTGTTCCTTCTATCTACAATATCTATTTATGTACATGTTAAATGCCGCTATGCCTCCTGTAAATCTTTTCCAAACATGTATGCACCCACTAATTTATCATGACCTTTCAATACAGCCACATTCTTTACATACCCAATTCTTTCAAACCCTAAGGAATCCCAAATCTTTAAACTTGCCACATTAGTCTCAAACACCAAGTTGAAAACAGAATACACGTACCCCAACTGCGGTGCAATTTCCAAATATTTTGCTCCCAACTCTTTTCCCAAGCCTAAACCTCGTTTCACATGATTGATGATAAAACCTGCATTGCAAGCGTGCGAGCAGCGCCCTATGTAATTTGGCTTGACATAAAATGTGCCGAGAAATAACTCATTCCATTGCTGTACTGATAGATTTTGTAATTGGGTATCATTAAATGAGCTGTAGCTCCCATCAATCAAAATGGCCGCAAAGTGGTGAAACCAATAACTCTTGAAATCATCAAGTGATTTCGTTTCATGGTACGGATAGGTTAGGCCCTCTTCAACAACAAAATTGAACTCTTTTTGAAGAGATATCACCAAGTTCTCGGGAACAGTAGACACATCATGAACATTGAACAAGGTAACTTGTCTTTGATCTTTTTTCAATTTGAAGTTGATGACAGGATCTTTCACCTTCGGGGTGGAGTCAAATTTGCCATTTGCAAATGGAAGATCTTTCACAGATTCGTAGATCGCATCGCCAGATGTCATGAGGGGACTCGTGGATGTTGTTGACCAAAAGGAATCGACTCTTTTTCTTTTTTTTTGTTTTCTCAACCATGACTCAATGGGTCTCAACCAAAGCCGCCAAATATTTAATTCCGGAATTTCGCGTCAAAACTGGTAGCGGCTCACGCTAAGATACCGGATTAAGGGCCAGTAGCAACATAACGCCTGGAAATGAACAACCTGCTTCAGAATTGATCACGTTAGAGTCTTAGACATGGTTGTGTCAGCTTTCTAAAAGGAGTTAATTCGAGTACCACCGTAGCTTGAGATTTTGCTTCAAAATTGTGTAAAATAAGTATACCATCGCTTTGAAAAAAATTACATTCACTGAATCATTCTGTTACATGCAAATATACAATCAATTGGTTCAGTAGTATGTGGTAGGTTGGATATTTCTGCCCATTTATTATCTCTTTACTTCACCTATTTCTGCTCGAATTTAGACGCTCACGTGATTAGACCGTGACATGTCCTGCATATTATCTGTGTTTTCTTTTTCTTCTCTTCTTGTGGGTTTTTCTGTTGATGGAATTCTACTTCAACGGAAACTCAAATTTTTGGTACAACCCAACCTCCATCCAGGAAAAATTCATCTTCACTACAGACTTTCACTTGTATTACATCCAACAAGTAGCTGTATTACCTATTTTATGGTTCGCTTCAACTGCACATACCTCACAGAGAACATTAGTTAAAGATCATGGAGGACTACAAAAGGAATGGGACCGCGACGACGGACAGTATGTAACTATGCACATCCCACACTCGCTTTTAAAAGTGAAAGCTTCGCGAGCACACTTACTAACCATTCTCACCAATCTAGCTCTCAGCAAACGAGATAAACGGAGAAACAATATCGCCACTCGATTACAAAAGCTCGAGCTGACATTCAAGAATGATCGAGATATATTCTACCGCAATAGTTTACATGAACTACAGAACAAATTGGCAAGTCTACAACAAGGCACGAATGAAGAGTACGTGACAAAGCAAATTGAACTAGAAGAAGTGCGAGACTACGAGTTGACCAAATTGCGTCTTTGGGAAGAGTACCAAGTCAAGAGTATTGAGATGGAGTACAACCAAGCGTTGCAGAAGGCAAAGGAGAACCATGACAAGATGATCAAGTTGATCAAGGAGAAACTATACGACAAACTACAAAAACAAATAAAGACTTTGAAAGAGGACAAGTACTTGTTGAATCTTTTGAACAGCAATAGCTATAATGAAGGAGGATCAACCAGAGACAATGAAACACTAGCGGCCGCCATGGGGTTGAACCTTCATGACCGGAGATCTTTGAGAAAACGAGGTGAATACTTTGGAAGATTTGCAACTGGGGAAATGGATGATTTATCCGATGGTGGTGGTGGAGGAAGTGGTGGTTTGAATGGCAGTATTTCATCGGCTCCAAACGGGTCGGGGTATATATCACTGGGCAAGAGAAGACGACTTCACACAACGAGGTATTCATCAAATGATGAGGTATCAAGCAGCACCGCAAGTGCAAAGCCTTGGCACAATGGACATGCAAGTTCTGCTGCTCAACATAGCTCAGCATATGCGCACAGTAAAACCAATGGAGGGGTCAATAGTGGATACGAGTCGAATTTCAGCGACAAAGATTATGATGCATTAAACTCGTTCATAATGGAAAATGAAGATGGAGTTAAATCGTTGATTTATGATGGAAATGGGTTGAATGGTGAGGAGGGAAGCCATAGCACTTATAAGGTGCAAACACGCGGTTCGCATAAACAATTTGTGGGGCCCCAAGGATTGAAACCGGAAGAATTGAATGAGGATTTGGTACTACTACGAACCGCAAGTGTGAAGAAGGAGAA
Source organism: Lodderomyces theae (assembly GCF_024610275.1). NCBI lineage: Eukaryota > Fungi > Ascomycota > Pichiomycetes > Serinales > Debaryomycetaceae > Lodderomyces > Lodderomyces theae. Next base: position 73,234 of record NW_026261496.1, on the reverse strand, counting down.
ATAACGAATGATTGGGTGAAGTTTGGACATGTGGTTGTGAATTGTGCTTAGATGATGAGTATCGATTGACGTATTCTGTATTTTTATATTTTGTGTAATCTTGTACTTGAAGATCGCGGCATTTAATTTGAATCTTTATTTTTTTTTTTTCTTCTTCTTAGGTTCTCTTGTACTGCTGTGCACGAGGGCGATAATCGTAAAGATACTCGAAAAGTTAACGCGTACATAAGAGCTACGTGTGCATCCAATTGGGCATGCTTGTAAATAAAATCCAGTCACTTCTACCCCGATCGAAAAAGAGTGTCATTGGTCTACTATCAACAGTCTTGGTGCTATCTCTATTTCTAAGTTTCAAAGATGTTCTACTACCGAACAATGACCCACATTGGATAAAATACAAGATCACCAAACCTCCCAAGGAAAGCTCAATGAAAGACCTCAGTGATCAAAAATTGCACACAAAGATTGATTCACCGTTCCAATACGGTTGTGCTGTTCCAAACATTGACCAACCTCGAGCCAATGCCGCATTCATTATGCTATGTCGAAATCTGGAAATAAAGGGAGTTTTAGCAAGCATAAAGTCAATGGAGCGACATTTCAATCAGTGGTTCAACTACCCCTGGGTCCTTCTCAACAATGAAGAGTTTTCCCCCGAGTTTAAAGATGCAGTTTCCAAACAAACCAATGCTAAAGTTTCATTTGGGCAAATAGCCATGGAAGATTGGGAGTTCCCCAAAGATATCCCTGATGTTGAATTGAATGAATGGATTGAGTCTCAAGGTGATCGTGAATTGCTTTATGGTAATTTGAAAAGTTATCACAAGATGTGTCGTTTCTATTCGGGCAAGTTTTATCTACATCCACTAGTTAACCAATTGGATTGGTATTGGCGAGTAGAACCAAACGTTGAGTTTTACTGCGATTTGACGTATGACCCATTTGTTGAAATGGAAAAAAGGGGAAAGAAATATGGGTTTAATGTGATGTTGTTTGATTTGTATTATTCCATCCCTGGTTTATTCCGTGAAGTTCAAACATTTATCAAGAAAAATGGCGTCAAGGTGAAGAGTAGCTGGAAGTTGTTTGTGTTGAGCTCAAAATGGTTAGTTGGCGAGGATAAACTTGGCGATTACGACGGCATACATGATAAGCACGACATATTGGTTGAAATTCAAGATCAAATCTACTTGCAAAAATTCATTCATGAAGTCAAGGACAAAACTGAGGATGTGTTTTCCAAGAATCCGTATTTGACACGTCGAATACTTGAAAAGAGTAAGAAGATGCCGACCTTGCATGAGGATAGAATAGATAAAGAGGATTACAACTTGTGCCATTTTTGGTCCAATTTTGAAATTGCAAGAGTGGATCTTTTCACGTCATCTGAATACCAGCAGTTTTTCCAACACCTTGAATCCGCGGGTGGGTTCTACAAGGAGCGATGGGGAGATGCACCAGTCCATTCATTAGCTATTGGCATGTTTTTGGACCTCGATGAAGTTCATTATTTCAGAGACATTGGGTATCGACATGAAATATTTGTTCATTGTCCAGCCAATGCACCAGAACATCAATTAGAATACTCACCGAATCAGAGTTACCTTGCATTCACTGAGGACTCACGCGGTGGCGTTATTTATCCTGATAAGCCCAGGTATAACGGTGTTGGGTGCAGATGTACATGTCCTCTGGGATATAAGGATATTGAAAATACCGATTGTATGAAGAAATGGCAGAGGTTTACTCTGGACGATTACAAAGAAGAACAGTCAATTGATCTTGAGACTTGGAAGAATCGGTTGGCTAGAAAGATTAAGTTTCACTTGAATGCTGGTGGCAGTATGGAGGAGGATATCGTGTAGGCGATATTACAAAGAAAAAAAAAAAAATAAAAATAAAAAAAATCAGTTTATAGATGGGAAAAAGCTATCTGCGTACCAGCAGAACAATCAAGAGAGCCAACCTCTTCAACAATCCCTGTTGAAACTTATCTAGATAAAATTGGTCATCAAATTTTGAAATCAAAAATATATATGTATGCTATACAAATAATACGAAATGAAGGAGAAAATAATGTGAAAAACACTCTTGATTTGGTTTAGCGATATTTAACCTCCGAAACCATACAAGGTTCTACCTTGTCTCTTCAAAGCGTAAACAACATCCAATGAAGTAACAGTCTTTCTCTTGGCGTGTTCAGTATAAGTGACAGCATCTCTGATAACGTTTTCCAAGAATTGTTTCAAAACAGTTCTGACTTCTTCGTAAATCAATGCGGAAATACGCTTGACACCACCTCTTCTTGCCAATCTTCTGATAGCTGGCTTTGTTATACCTTGGATGTTGTCTCTCAAGATCTTTCTGTGTCTCTTAGCACCACCCTTTCCTAATCCTTTTCCTCCTTTTCCTCTACCAGACATTGTTGATTATTATAGTTATTTGATATGTGTGGGAATATATCTATTGAGATAAGATAGAAAAAGAAGAATAAAAATGGTTGATGATAAAAATGGGAAATTGTTGTGATATTTAAATAGTAAAAATTTGTTGATGGATTGAAATTGATGGAATAGGGAGAAATAGAAAGAGAGAGAGAGAGAGAGAGAGAGAGAGAGAGAGAGAGAGAGAGAGAGAGAGAGAAGGGGAATTGGTGCAAGAGAGGATGTGTTTGTGTGTAGCGCGACACAAGAGTCAATGAATGAGGAGAGAGAGAGAGTGTGTGTGTGTATGTGTATGTGTATGTGTTTGACTTGGACATAATACAAAAGTTGTAGCAGAAAGACTCTTCAACCCAAACCGTGTCTTGTGTGTGATACGTAATACTCTCGTGACTCTGTGTTCTGTCTTTGCCTTCTCTTCCCTTGATAGTCTTCGCTACTCTTGTTGTTATAGGGAAAGGCAACTTCTTTGCACAACAAAGGAGGGCTATGTGTCTTTTGTTTAATGTGCAAGACGCACTGGTACCATATTTTCGCACTAGTCTAAGTTTTACTCGTGCTCACGTATTATCATTTTTCTTTTGTTGTGAGGATAAGTTGGGAGCTACCATTCTCTTTCTGATAGCTGCAGAAGCGACAGAAGAAGTCACAAAAGAGAAATTGCAACTACACCTCGCAAAAACAACTCTTCATCTGCGGTGTTGCGTTCCCACTAGTGAAACTGTAAACAAACACAGCGATGCATCAGCGACATCATATTAACAAAACCTAATATATAAACTTCATCAGGCCCACTCTTATCGCATTCCAGTTTAAGTCAAATTTTTTTTTTCCTTTTTTTCATATTATTGCTCATTACTTACAAAAATGGCTAGAACTAAACAAACAGCAAGAAAATCCACTGGTGGTAAAGCCCCAAGAAAACAATTGGCCTCTAAAGCCGCTAGAAAATCCGCCCCATCTACCGGTGGTGTCAAGAAACCACACAGATATAAGCCAGGTACCGTTGCTTTGAGAGAAATTAGGAGATTCCAAAAATCCACTGAATTGTTGATTAGAAAGTTGCCTTTCCAAAGATTGGTTAGAGAAATTGCTCAAGATTTCAAGACTGACTTGAGATTCCAATCCTCTGCTATTGGTGCTTTGCAAGAAGCTGTTGAAGCTTACTTGGTTGGTTTGTTTGAAGACACTAACTTGTGTGCCATCCACGCCAAGAGAGTCACCATCCAAAAGAAGGATATCCAATTGGCCAGAAGATTAAGAGGTGAAAGAGCTTAAGCGGTCCACAACTGTGACCTCTTAGCTTTGATGACAGATTAGAGAATTGGTAATGACCTTGATGGCTTATTGATTTTCAGTTCGTATTGGTTTGTTTCTTTTCTTATCATTTTGGTAGTTTACGTGTATATTAATGAAGTGTTAGATATTTTTTTTCTAAAATTGGGGTAGAACTTGCTTTGAGAACTTTTTTGCGTCGCCATCTGTAAATCTGTCTCTTTTTCTCTCTCTATTTTTTTGTTTTTTGTTTTTTTTTTTTGTTTTACTTAACAATCGCGTGAAGTCTAAATAGCAATCTCAAAAGATTTTTTGATTTTTATTTTTAATTTTTTATTTTTTTTTATTTTTTTTTTTCACACATGATACTTTGAAACTCCACATTTCACTCAAAGGAAGAAAAGTCCTATCACCTTGTATTTTCCAATCATGTCCGACTCATCCGTTAAACCACCACCATCACTTTACGAGCAACTCGATGCATTGTCCGTTTCACCTATCCCCTCAGGAGTATTGTCTGGAGCTTTATTCTTGAAAGCATTAACCAAGACATCCTCAGCTGTATCCATACCCAACTCTGGCACATCTGGCTCATCGTTTGCATTCCACAAGACATTGGCAGCGTCAAGACCCACGCGATTGTCCTGTACCTTGTTTGGCTCAGCTATGGCCTTGGGTACTTATATGATGGTTGATGGAGACCCATTGAATGCCTCTGGTTTCAATTTCGCTTGGCTGACTTTGTACTTGATTGTGAATGGTAAATCATCAATCCTGTCTATTTTCAAAGGAAGAGTAACTCCAGTTGCATTGTCGGGTATAGCACTCTTTGATGCGGCCTTGTATGGAAGAGAGTTTTTCTGGAGCAAAAGAAGTCCTTTCCAACAGTAGCACCTCTGTTGTGTACAAGTTATCCATTTAACAATAGACTATTTTAATCTTTACATAGTATGTGTAGTATCTTTCTCGCTTGCTCACCCCCATTTCAACGGTAACAACCCTCGCTCATTACAGTACTCCTTTATATGTCGATCGTCATACAACTCAATAAACTGTTGGTCCATGGGTCGTTCTTTGGGGGCTGCAAATTTCCTATACTCATCAAAGATTATAGTCTTGGACCAGTTTTGCAAACGTCGTAAAACTCCAATTAAGCACCCAGTTCGGTGCTTACCTCGATTGCAATGTATGAGTATGGGCTGGTTCTCCGGGTCAAGGACAATTTTGATCGCCTGGGTGATCAAATCCAGTGAGATTTTAACAAATGGCTCTTTGTTTCCTGACATCCCCAATTGGAACAACTTGACATTGTTACTTTCGAAAAACTTTTGATGAAGATCGGGGTAGTCTTCTGGTATAAGACATAACACTGACTTTAGTTTGAGTTGCTTCAAGAATGAAAAGTTTGCAGGTTGAGGAAAAGAACTTCTGTAAATTGATCCAATCACCAACGAAAAGTTTTCGGGTGGGGTCAACGGTTCATCATCGACATCAAATTCGAATGATGTATCCTCCTCAGCCACAGCACCTGCAGTTTGATTTGTCTTTTTGCGGTGCTTTTCTTCGTATTCCAGTTGGAGTCTCTTTTGCATATTGATATCCAACTTGTCGTCCACGTCTTCATCATACTTTTTCGCTTCTTCCTCTTCTTCCGTTGTGGCTGCATTATTTTTCATCTTCTGCAACTTCAACTCAGCCAACTTGGATCGCAATAGCGTGCTTTTAGCATCGGATGCAGTTGCAAGGTTTGTTATCTCATCTTCTGCATGTACATTGTATTCTATATCACCTTTCGGACCCTCACTCGGTAGGCCGGGTATGTCTTCGTCCATCTGAAATGGACTGTAAGCATTTTCAGTCATGCAGTTTGGAAGAGCCTGTGCTTAGTGGTGATGTGGATCTCGGCAGCTGTTAATTTCCTGCCTTCCTTATATCTGTCGTAGCTTAACCTCTTGGTTTATAGCAGGCTTTTTAGGTTGAATTATACTGCGAAAGTATACTTTATGGATTTAATGAAGTGTGTTATCTAATGATACGCTTTGCAGTCAATGATGTTTGGTAATTTGTCCCTTTTATCAATATGTAAGAGAAAAAAAATTTAAATTCGGCTTCTAGACTCCTCTCAGTAGTGTAACATTGGCCAGAAAAAGGAATTAAATGTCGTGTTTATCAATGTCATGAATATTTTTGACACATCGAGTGCCAAACCTCTTCTCGAGATGTTTTTTTTTTTTTTTCCATAACTTCAATCAAATCACAGGTAAACACAACATGGCTGCAGGGACAAAGAGGGGGCATGATAGCGGTCGTGCTGCTTCTGTCAGAGACAGGAATGCCAAGCGTGGAAGGACTGAATTGAGAACGGTGACTAGAACTGCTCAAAGACCAAGAAAAGGTGAATCAAAAGAGAGTCATCTGATTCAGACAACCGAGGATAGAGATGCCTCACAGGACATTGATCATAGCGAGGAAGAGGAGGAGGAATCTGGCGAGGAAGATCTTAGTGGAAAATCATACTCCGCGTTGTTGACTCTACTAAAGTCAAACGACAAGGCAAAATCTGAGCTGGAGGAAAAGCCAGAGACCATTCAGCAAGACCAACACGAACAACATCCAAACACAGAAGATGATGACGAACTTGCTGGTGAAAACTTTGACGAAGACCAAGTGGAGTCGGAGAATGAATCGGAGAATGAATTGGAGAATGACGAAGAAGACTTGCCAGATGAGGTGGCGACTGACCCTTTCGAAGTTCACTTTAATCAACCAAGCGATGAGTATTTAGAGAAGGAAGAGAAGTTGGTGTTGATAGAACACAACAAGTGGACTGCTCTGTCGAAAGAGACGTACAATGACTTGTCATTGAGCTCAACTACATTATCTCCACCCGGTGAAGGCATCACACATGTAAAATTCAAACATCCAACCAGCATTGAAGATTTCAAGTCATTAAAAATGAGAGTCTTGGATGCATACACAAGTGAGTATGGAAATGATCTCACCACGTTAGATTCGGTACTTTTGCAGCCGATTTTAAACTACGAAGACGTCAACTATCAGTACAAGACGTATACAAACAAATCATACAGAAAGCTCTATGCCATGCACGCGTTGAATCACATCTACAAAACCAGAGATCGGATTATTAAAAACACAGCCAAATTGCACCAAGCCCAAGAAAACAACCAAGATTTAGAATTGAGAGACCAAGGTTTTACACGTCCAAAAATATTGATTCTTTTACCATCGAGAGAGTCATGTCACACTTTGGTTGAATTGTTGATCAAGTTGTCAGGTACTACACAACAGGAAAACAAAAAAAGATTCACTGCTCAATTTCATGCCAAAGATGTTCCTAGAAATAACAAACCACAAGATTTCCAAGACGCATTCAAGGGGAACAATAACGATTACTTTTGCATTGGGTTGAAATTGACCCGTAAGTCTTTGAAATTGTACTCCTCTTTTTATTCATCGGATATCGTCATTGCCTCGCCACTTGGGTTGTCGATGATATTGGAAAATCCGGACAAGAAGAAGCGTCAATACGACTTCATCTCATCGATAGAGGTGTTGATTGTTGATAGAGCCAACCAAATTGAGATGCAAAACTGGGATCATGTAAATACAATCATGAGGTATATTAACAAAGTTCCCAAAGATTTCCATGATGCTGATTTTAGCAGAATCAGAATGTGGAGTATCAACGATCAAGCAAAGCTTTTGAGACAAACGTTGGTGTTTTGTGAGTACTTGACTCCATCTATCAACAACCTTGTATCATCAAAATCTTTCAACCTACTGGGCAAGACTAAATTTAAGCCGATTATAACTTCTGAAACAAGCATCATGAACTCCATTGGTATCAAAATCAAACAGGTATTTCAAAGATTTCCAAGTGAATCTCCAACCTCTGACCCAGATAGTAGATTCAAGTTTTTCATCAATGCAATACTTCCCAACTTGTTGAAAACTACGTCTTATGAAGATGGTATCATGATCTATATACCGTCCTACTTTGACTACCTTCGTATCAAAGACTACTTCAAAACATCAACAAAGTTCAATTTTGGGGCTATTGATGAGTACAGTTCTCAATCCAGATTGACAAGAACCAGACACGAATTTGCCAATAGCAAAATCAAAATCATGTTGTACACAGAGAGATTACATTATTTCAGAAGATATGAAATCGGTGGAGTTAAAAATATAATCATGTATGCACCACCAACAAATCCTATATTCTATAAAGAATTGATTCGGTTCATCGCCAAGTCAGTATTCAAAGACGAATGTGATTTGAATTTGGTCACTGTCAAGATCCTCTATTCGAAATGGGACGCAACTGCCTTGGATCGGATTGTGGGTAATGAACGTGCACCAATTCTTTGTCATTCAAGAAATGAAATGTATGAGTTTAGATAATACGTATACGTCTGTTTGTTATAAATCAAGTGCTCAAAGTGTTGAAAGCCATGACAAAGCAGCCAATAGCAACGTAGGGGCTCAATCTCTCTCCGATTCTTGCAAATTTGTAAAAAACACTCAACATTCCTGTTTTCCTGTTATCTAGAAGTGCTGGTGCAACGCTGTGAACATATGTACAAGTGCAAATAAGGAGAAGAAGTACTTGCAAAAGTGATTGGAAGTTGAATAATGCAGACTATGGAGCGGGGTTAGTAGTTGGGAACACGATATCATGTTGAACGTTGACATACCATTGTTGGTGAATCAAAGAAACGTGTAAGCAAAGCAATGAACAATAATTTTCTTTACAAACATTTTTTTTTTTTTTCTTTCTTTTTCCGAAACGCTACCGAAACCATACAATTTTCTATTCTATTATACAAACCTTTTCTTTTCTACTTAGCCGTCATCATTCTATCAACACGAGCAGGAACATCAAACTTACCAGCAATGATTTCATAGAATTGCAATCTTGAACTATCACCCAAATTACCACTGCCCAACTGCTCTTCAAACTCCTTCACATTGTGAATCTTGTACGCATCATGGGTTTCACCTTCAACACCGCCAAACACCAGCAACAATTTCGTCCATTTCCATAACCCATTTATATCATTATATGACCTTGTTGGGCCTAGGAGTTTCCTCTCAATGGTGTATCCATCATTGTTCAACAAAAACACCTTGGGAAAATTGTGCAAAATCTTATGATATCTGATAAAACTGGAAAATTCCTGCGCAGTCATTTGAGCGCCACCATCTCCTTGCACCAAGATTATACGTCGGTTCAGACCCAAATCATTGATTGCCATTGTGGCACCAAATGTTGCCGGCACAGCATACCCAATTGATCCATAACACCAACCGGAAAGAAGCTGTACGTTTGGTGCAAACTTGATATCGGTTACACCAAAGCTAAATGACATTGTGTCAACAATGAAAAAGTCATTTGGTTGCATGTATGTGGTGAAGAAGCTGTTAATCATTGATTGTGGACAGTAAGAGCTGTCTGTTTTGGAAGGTACATGCACGTTTTGAGGAACGTACTGATAAGTTGACTGCTTGACGGCAGTTATCTTTGATGTGTCCAATTTTTCAGTCAAATTTTGCAAAAATTCATTCATGGAAAACAATTTCTCACCGGTGAATTGCTTAATGTGATGTATTGCGTTATTAATTTGAATGTAATCGGGGTGAACAATTACTGTGTTGGCGGCTTTCGAAAAATCCCGAGTATAACCACCATTATTCATCTCTGTGTCATACAATCCCAAGAGGAGCAACAAATCGGAGTTTTCAAACAACAATCTTACTTTGTCATCGGAGGAGCCTGCTCCCATGTACACGCCAACAAAGTTTGACTTTGTTTCATCAATGTTTCTTCCAAAGTTGGAAGAGAATAACTTGACGCAGTCGGGCAACTTTTCAACCAAGCTGTTGAGCTCTTTTTGTGCTCCAAATCTGTTGACAAGACAGTCAGCAAATAAAGTTGGATCTCTGGATTGGTACAATAATGACAAGATCGAGTCTGTAATTTCATTCAATACTGTATGTGCCTGGTCGGTTCCTTGGTATTGTGACAATGGTGAAAATGGATATTCATACAACACATTCGAAGCTGTGATCATGTCAGGAACATCGCAAGGAATGAAAAGATATCCTGGTCTCCTTTCTTGAATAATTGTTCTCAAAACTTTATCAATTTTGGTTATATTGTTGGAAATGTTTTTATCTAATGACTCTTGGATACATGACACACCATCAACCATCTTTTTGTAAACATCGTGGTCAGGAGGAGAAAGTGGGTCGTGGTTAGGAGTCAAGTGGTGCATATTCACAATTTTGTTCTTTGCCTCCTCGCGTTGTCTCAAGGAAGTTGTCCCCACAATGTGCAAAACCGCGCCATATTCAGTGTAAGCATTGGCAATACCATTGATAGCCGATAATTCACCTACGCCATAAGTTGAAATGAAAACACTCAAACCGTCAATGGCTTTCGAATAAGCGTCTGCGGCGTACGCACCATTCAACTCGTTACATGTGTTAATCAATTTGATGCCCTTGTGCGTAACCAATGGGGAATAGGCGTGCTCAAGCAAGTTGAGGTTAAAGTCACCGGGAATTTCAAACACCGTCTTGAGTTTGGGGTTTGCTTGCGCTATTCTGAGAAAGATGTATTCCCCAAGTGTGATGTGTTGAGGTAAAAGAATTGGGATCTCATTGTCTTCTGTGACAGGTGGCGTGACTGTTGTTGTTTCTCTAACCGGAGCCATGTTTTGTAGTTGGTTTTAAAGAGATATTGATTGAGACATAGCGGTAGGATTACAAGAGCAAATACATATATATATATATATATATATGTATATGTATGTATATGTAGCTTGGCTACCTACGCATTTGCTCGAGTGTTGCTGAAACTTTGCAACAACAAGCCGAACTAGGCGAAGTTGTCTCTTGATTTCGGCTAGTATTGTTCTCGGTAATCGACGGTTTATTTTTTCTTGCATTACCCCAGAAATCCGAAAAAAAAAAAAAATGAATTGCTCTACAAGTTCCCCTCCTTTCATGCTCCAACGTCTGTCAGGGCTTTCCGTTGCATAGGATGCAGGATATTTCCACATGAGTGACCTCGTGTAGGTAATGTCATTCATTGGCGTTGCAGCACTGGAAGAGTGTATTGGGCATAGTGATGTAGCGGGGAAAGCTTGGACGACAGAGTGGCCGAGTGTCGATCATCCCTGTGGAGCACTTCTGCAGAATGGCATGATTAGGCACGGCATCAAAATTGCTTTCGGTTGTCGCTAGAGGCAAAAGTGTGTTCTATGTCCGTCGGTTTAACGAGGAACTTCATTTTTCGGAGTTTCTTTGCTACACAGAATTCATTTTTGCAATCATTCGGCTCAAGGTGGATAACACGGTTTTTAGAATGAGGTCTTTTAATAGTTTCATGTAAACATTATCAAGGTTTCTTCGCCCGATTGTTGAATCATAATAATGATTCGAGCTTTATATACCTAAACGATGGTTGTAAACTGATGATTTGAATACAGTTAAATTTTCGGATTGATAATTCGGGTGATGATCTCGCAAGAATGACTTGAAACCAGCATCATTTTTGTAGCGGTGGCACTTTGGGGCACCATCCGGTCTCTGTCTGAGCAATACAGAGGGCCGGAAAACAAGCGATGCTGCAATTAACACCAATGAGACGAGATAGATTCGTCGAAGCATATCCATCGGCAAAGAGGAAAAAAATCGATGAATGTGCAGACAAATTTGGTAGCACTGTTTTAAACAAAGCCTAACTGCAAAATGAATTTACTCTACATATTCTATTCTCTATTTCTCATCGACTTGCTCAATATCAGGCTTCTCTTTATCTTTGCTTGAGTTGTAAAGCACAATATTATTGTCAAGTGCTCCCGCTCTTTCTTGTCTCCTGTACAAGTACAAAACGGGAATAGACCAAACTGCCAATGCAAGCCCGGACGCGGCAGTGAAACTGTAACCCTTCAAGAATCTTGGCGCCTCAACCGTCTTCCACACCAACACTGAGATCCATGCAGATGTCATTTGCCCAAACATACTGCAACAAACCAAAATGATCTGTCGCTCGCGTACATCTCTTCGACAAATATCCCCCAAGAACGAGTAAAGCACGGGCGAGGAACTCCAACCCCAATATTGCATGCAAAAGGCAAACCATTTGGCACCCTCGGGAACATCCCAAATTGCAAGCAAAACATTACCAATCACATTGAACACCTGCGAAAAGATGATTGCTCCATACCGGCTCTCGAGAAAATCGGCAAATGAACAGGTCAATATCAACCACAAAAGGCCCAATGCTGGGGTTAAGGACGTGTAGTCCTGCAACGTGCCTCCAGTGAATCGAGGGGTTTTACCATCATCTTTTTTCAAAGATTGCAACCACAATGGGTACGCACCAGAAGTCCCGTTGGAATTGTTCCAACAAAATGCAGTCCACAAAGTCAATATGTAGACATGCCAAGAGGTGGCAATTCTTTTCCATAAATTCCATTGAAAGAAATAATAAAACGCATTTTCTCTAGGTTTGGCATCCTTCTGGTCCTTTCTCATTCGTCTTCTGGCAATTCTAATGTCATCATCGGATAAAAAGATGCTGTAACAATCTTGTGGGGTACCAGGAATCATATAGAGTCCAATAACACCCACAGCAAAGCTGATGATTCCATCCACTATGAAAATCCATTGCCACGCGTCATATCCATTGACCCCTCCCAAGTGTCTTTTTATTGCTCCCGAAAGAACCCCCGAAGTCAAGATTCCCAAGAATTGCCCCATATAAAAGAACCCAGCTCTGCGAGCTACTTCACCTGTGCTTGCCTTGAACCAAGAAGCGAATAATGAGTGGTAGGCAATGTAAGTGGGTGCTTCAAACGCTCCAATAAAGAAACGGATTGCTTTGAGGCTGGGGACATTCGTCACTTTGGCTGTGCAAATAGTCAATACTGACCAACTAAAGTCCAAGACTGGGAGCACATAATTCAATGGAAGGGCATAAAAGATATACATGCAGGGAATTTGGAAAACGATATTACCCACTGTAAACATCACTTGAGTATTGATAAAATCGTTCCCTTCCATTCCAATTGCCTCTTTGATACCCCCGATGTATGCGTTTGTCAAATTTGTCTGGTCGAGGTATTTTACCCAATACGCCATAAGCGAGTAGAATGTCAACAAGATGTCAATTTTCGTAATCAACTTTTTCTCCTCGGGGGTATCGTCGTCATGGAACCATTTGAACCACTTCCTCTTCCTTTTCTCCTGAGTAGTCACACGATACTCGTACTCATCAAAGAACTTCCACCACGGACGGTCTTTCTCGTCACGATACTCAATTTCCGGCTCCTCCTCCTCCTCTTCCTTCCTGGAGACTGAGTGCACTTCCAGTCCAGTGAGTACTTTCGCAGTACTGTCGTCCTCATTTGTGAGCACAGTTTCTTGATCGGTGGGGTCGATGAAGTTCCCATTTTCGTCTTCATCGACGATTCTTCTCACGGGTAGAATACCCCACTTGAGCCTTTGTAAAGGGGTAATCACGGCAGCCATTACAGGTATAATAAATTCTTAAAGCTGATTCATGCAGCCACCTTTTTTAGGTGAATTTGTTACGTATATATATATATATATATACGTATATGTAAGGTTTCCGCATAGCTAGCCCGGTTAATGCAATTCTACGACCATTTTTGTAGCTGTGGCGTCAGAGTGTCTCAAATTAAATTTCAATTTTGCAATCTAATTTGTCAATTGTTGACACATTTTGTGTCTGCAATTTACGATTGACACTTGCACGTGACTGTTGTGCACCCCTTAGAAGAAAAATCGCACAGAGCTAAATCGGGTCGAAAAGAATAGATGGGCCGAGATAAAAGCCTTATTGTAATCGAGAAATACATGGGACATGCCCAAAATCTACACTCAGGATAAAGGAGGAGCAGGAAAGACGTCATGATTGGTTGCATTTTGTTTGCACGGCGTGTGAATGGAGTGTGTCGTCGCTTTGGGATAGCTCAACTCACCCGTGGAATCGTTGCCGTGCTTGACTTCAACTCTATTATATTTCAAAACGATTTGATCGTTGCGGTGTTTTGCACATCCACGTAATCTTTTCGAATCTTATTGAGGTCTTTGCTTAGAACTAGTAAAGATGCACCATATACAGTTGCTGCTCGGCAAGAGTTGAGACTTTTCCAAAATGGTTGACACTTAGCCACACGTCGCCACGTGGGTTAAACCGCAAGAGAAGTGAAAGAAAAGTCGGATTTTGACGGTTCCGCGTGCAAGCAGTCATTACCATTACAAAGAAGGCACGTTTTACCTAGGAAATTCGGGTGTAGTAAAGAGAAATGGCAAAACAAAAAAAAAAAAAAAGGGAACGAGGGGTCAGAGATGAGAGAAAAACACACGAGGGGTGGGTGCGTGCGTGCGTGCGTGCGTGCGTGCGTGCGTGCGTGCGTGCGTGAGTGAGTGCGTGGGTGTGTAGGAGAAAGGAACGGAGTTTGTTTACGCTTTCTTATTGTTTTATTTTATTTTTTTTTTTTTTTTTTTGTCTTTGCGTTTCACAGAGTGGCTGAAGTCATCGTGCAACACATTACTCGAGGCAGATCAGCCACCAAGTTGCTTACCATTATCTCAGCAAAGGTAGGAGTGTTGCAGAGTTGTGTATAGCATTAATTGTGCTATTCGCAACGCTAGTAGATTAAGCTCATTTCTCATCATTACTACTGGGGTATGCCATGCCCTATGGCATCGCTACTCTACTTCGCAGTCAAATGGATTGTACACTCACTATTCAATAGTCCTAAACCAGTGATCTTTGCTTATCCTGTCCCTCTGGGGGGAAAAGATAGATTGGAACCACTCTACAAAGACAAGAAAATCGTATTCTATTGTAAGAACCATGTTCAGAAGTTGAACAGAAAAGTAATTTTTCCTTTTTACAAAAAAACAAAAAACAAAAAACGAAAAACAAAAAACAAAAAACTAAAACAGTTATATCATACATTCCTGATTTCTTTTTCCTTTTCATCTTATCTTAACCCTATCTTTCAGACCTCAGTTCTAAGCAACGGCACATTTGCAACTTCAAAGGTTACACTCATCACTATCATACATGAAGAAAATAGATTCATCAATATGGAGGTCAATAATTCATCTACAGCACATGTGGTGAGTAGTGGCCCAGAACTTACTCATCACGACCATCACAAGTGGCAACAACAACAACAACAACAACAACAACAGCAGCAGCAGCAGCAACAACAACAAGTACAGCAACAGCAACAGCAAACTCATTCACATCACCAATTACATCATCTTTCAAAGGACATGTCTAACGCCCAGCTTCCGCCAAATAACGCTAGTGCTGATACACATCAGTCACTGCAAAATCCACTCTTTGAACCCCATCTGTCCACAAATACACTTCACAGAGTGACTTTCCTTGACTCTGGGAAACCCCTCACAAAGGCTGATGTAAACAAGGAACAAGATTGCGCCCCGAATCATCCACCAATAACATCACTTACAAATGACGTGATGCCAACTGAATCTTCCACAACGACAAATCAGCTCACGGGAAGAAAAGCAGCTCGATCTTTACGAATATTCAGAAACATAGGTCAAGATGGAGCGACTATGGAGGAAGAAGTACCCAACGAGGGTAACAATCAAGTAAAGTCATCATCATTGGCAGAACAACTAGGTGCAACGGAGACTGAACTCGAGCCGGTATCATCTGCAACTTATATTCCTCATACTCCAGCAACATTGGAACACAATCGTGCCAATTTGGATGAAGTTGTGCCTCATGAAATTCCTTCATCTGTCGCACCAGTGTTGGCTGTGCGGCCTCAACACTTGACTGCTAATTTGGAATTTGATCACGGCCTCAACGGCGACATCACCAAGATAATCTCCATATTGGATCAAAATAAAGCTTCTGAGAGTGATGCTGAGAATAATGGTTTTGCTTCGCCCACTGTTTCGCGCGTGTGCAGTCCCAGTAAGGAACTTTACGAAGCGGACTTAGTCAATGAGTACCGGAAGCTAGCCGATGACAAAGATTTAAGTGGCTCAGGCTCGTCACCAGCAGAGACGGAATTTCCATTAGCTGTGGAGTTGCGACCATTTAAGAATAAAGTGGGTGGGCACACTGCCATTTTCTCATTTTCCAAGGAAGCCGTTTGCAAAGCACTCGTAAATAGAGAAGATATTTTCTACGAAAGTATTGAAATCCATCACCCCGAACTTTTGAAATTTATGCCAAGGTATATTGGCGTTTTAAATGTGCGATATTCTAGTTTAATCAAGGAGAATGACGACATTGTGGAGGTTACATTGGACGACAATGTCGAGCAACAAGATCTGAATTTTAATGAAGCGCAAAAACTACGCCGCAAATCAGGAGAGGATATACCCCCTGAAGTTGTTTTAGACGACAATATACACATCATACCGGAGACCTTGTGGAAACATTATTCAGAGTCCATGCCATCGCCTAAATCGTCGCTTATAAACAGTCCCAAACAAAGTCCAATTCCAAGTTTAACCAATTCCCCTTCACAGCGGCCAAATCCGGGATCAACGTTGGTCAATACGGAATTGCAATGTCAAGTTTTACAAGAAGTCTTCCAACCATTGAGACTCCATGATGAGTTTTTTGAGATGGATGAGGATAGAGAGGTGGGTGTGCATCATCAACGCACTTTTTCTCAACCAAGTGAAGACCAAGTGTTGCTACGCAAGCACACTCGATTTGAACGCTTTATCTTGCTTGAAGATTTAACATCCCACATGAAGAGACCTTGTGTTTTAGATTTGAAGATGGGTACAAGGCAGTATGGTGTTGATGCATCTGTCAAAAAGCAACAGTCGCAAAGACAAAAATGTTTGACAACAACGTCACGAAAATTAGGTGTGAGATTATGTGGGCTCCAAATTTTCAAGTATAATGACCAGAGGTTGGTTAGAGATAAATATTTCGGCAGAAGAATCAAAATTGGAGTTCAGTTTTGCAAAGTGCTTGCGAAATTTTTATACAATGGCAGAGACGTCTACTCCATTTTACTCCGCATCCCGCTGTTGATCGACCAGTTGCAGGCATTGTATCTGATATTCAAGAACTTACCTGGATATCGCATGTACGGGTCCCTGATTCTTTTGATGTACGAAGGTGGAGCTGCTGCTACTACTACTACTACTACTACTCAGAAACAAGAACAACCAGTCAGTGTCAAGATTATCGATTTTGCTCAGTCAGTTATATCTGAAGAAGAAAAAGAGCATGTCAACATCCCACCATCGCATCCGAATTTAGTGGATTATGGCTATTTACGAGGAATTCATTCATTAATCTATTATTTTTCAAAGATTTTCCAGATCTTGACAAAGACAAACATTGGTGACGTTGGAGGGATGAACAATTGGATAATGAACCATAAGCACGAATTGGACGCAAATTGTCCCTGGTTGGATGATTATGCTGAAGTTGAAGGTGAGATTGATGGTGGTGTAAATAATATTGAACTTAATGACCCATTTAATGTTGATTTTACAATTGATGAAAATGATAAAAATATATCTGAATAGAGGATGCTTTAATAAATGTTAAAACTAAGAGGTGGTGCGTGTTGGCAAGTTCTGTAGTGTCTACCCCGCCGTATTCTACTGAGGTGTGGGGTGCATAACGGTGTTTTAACTGGTAATCTGGTATGACAAGGTACCACGTTGTTTTGAGAAAAATCACGAACAGTGCAAGTATTAGAATGGTCAAAGCTGAGAAACTGACATACACCTCCAGTTTGGCTCCATATTACTTCGCCTCGTGAAGTCCGTTGTGAACTCAATCATGTTACACAATACATATACTCCACGAACTTACACAAAACACTGCATCACTAAAAATTTTTGTTCGTTTGCTATTACGTAACTTTCTTTCTTTTTTTCTTTTTTTTTTGGTTTTAGATCTCTAGAAAATGGCAAAGAAGATCGATGAGGTTATCTGTAATGTCATCAGGGACAGCTTTGACAAAAAGGTATTACATTGATTTGGTTTTTGGATCTTCTCTGTTACAACCTAGCATGCGGAAGTGACTAATAAATTATGCGGCGCTTCTTACATGTTGTATGTATATAATGTTATGTCTTTTTGCCGAGGAAAGTCAAAAAAAAAAAAAAAAATTAAGCTACGACAAACAAGAAACAAAATAAAACAAAATAAAACAAACCAGACAAAACAGAAAAACGAAGAGAAAAAAAAATTAATGTCAAACCAATAGCTACATAGAGAAATAAATCAATAAAAGCCATTCACTTTTCCCTCTTTCTTTTCTCTTTAAACGCATACCCACTGTTCCTCTTTACGACGACACTGACAACTTTACTTTAAACATGCCACGTCGTAACAGTAATTTCCCATCGGTTCCATTAATCGCCACCATTGACATTGGTACAACGTCAGCCAGGGCAATTTTATTTTCGCAAGAAGGGCAAGAAATCGCCAAACATCAAATTGAATACTCCACAACCGCATCAGAAGCACCAGAAAACTCGCAAAACACCGAACAGTTTAGAAGAAGATCGTCTTTGCTAAGACACGATGAACCTATTTTCTCAGCTGAAGGTATTGCCATTTCCATAACGGACAATGTTGAAATTGAAAATAACAAGTCGTCAGTAGGGCCAACTTTGAGATTCCCGCAGCCTGGATGGGTGGAATGTATGCCGGTGCACATATTGGCCAATGCTGTTCAGTGTTTAATTGCATGTTTGATCACCTTGAGGAAAATCAACCAAAACCCCAATTTGAAAGTCAAGTACAAGGTTAAATGTATTGGTATTGCCAATATGAGAGAGACTACAATTGTGTGGTCGAGAAAGACTGGTAAACCGTTGAGTGGGGGTATCACTTGGACTGACACTAGAACCGCTGAAATTGTTCAGCATTTGGAAAAGATGATTGATGAAGATAGAAAAGCCGAATTGAAGGAGAAAACTGGATTGCCATTATCCACGTATTTCTCAGCGGCAAAATTGAGATGGTTGTTGGATAATGACGATGTGATCAGAGAAGAGTATGAAAAGGGCGATGGAAATTTAATGTTTGGTACTGTTGACACATGGTTGATTTACAACTTGACCAAGGAAAAATCATTTGTTACTGATATCACCAATGCATCAAGAACCTATTTCATGGATTTGGAAACTCACGATTATGATGATGATTTATTGGATTTCTGGGGTATAGATCCAACAAGAATCCAATTACCCAAGATTGTATCCTCGTCGGAGCATTATGGTGCGTTTGCTCCTCCCAATTTATCCAATTTAGGATTCCATAATAAAATCACCCAGGAAGCTTATGATATTTTGAAAACAATCACTGGTGTTCCAATCTGTGGTTGTTTGGGTGACCAGAGTGCGTCATTGGTGGGACAATTGGCATTGAAGCCCGGCTCGGCCAAATGTACTTATGGTACTGGTTGTTTCTTGTTGTACAATACAGGTACTCGTAAATTGATTAGTTCTCATGGTGCATTGACAACCTTTGGGTTCTGGTTCCCGTCACTTGATGGTGCTGATGGAAAACCACATTATGCTTTGGAAGGTTCGGTTGCCGTTGCTGGTTCCATTATTCAGTGGTTGAGAGATAACTTGAAGATGATTAGTAATGCCAAGGATATTGGACCATTGGCGTCACAGGTGGCAAATTCCGGAGGTGTCGTTTTCATTCCCGCATTCAGTGGGTTGTATGCGCCATATTGGGACAGAGGTGCCAGAGGTACGATTTTTGGTATGACGCAGTATACATCCTCGTCGCATATTGCAAGAGCAGCGTTGGAAGGTGTCTGTTATCAAGTGCGTGCAATTTTGAAAGCCATGGGAAGTGATGCTGGTTCGTCGGAGGATTTCATGGAGGAAGCACGCACATCACAAGAAGATTCTCAACCTTTATCGCAATTGGCTACTGATGGAGGTATGTCGAAAGCAGATGAGGTGTTGCAAATCCAAGCTGATATTTTGGGACCTTGTGTCACTGTTAAACGTGCACAAACCGCTGAATGCACTGCTTTAGGTGCTGCGATTGCCGCTGGTGTCTCGTTCAAGAATGAGGAGGATCGTATATGGAAGGACTTTGATGATGTTGTGGCTAAGATCACTGGTAACTATGATGAGGCTAGCAACACTTTTAAAGCGGAGTTGCCTGATGCTGATAGAAGAAAGAATTGGAGACGTTGGGAAAAGGCAATCGAAAGAGCCCAAGGATGGTTGGATGAGGATGACTGAGGGGAGAATAGATGAGTTAGAGACTATGAATGAGATGATTGAAATGGATATTATTAGAAACAAAAAAGCTTGTATAGATGATAGAATAGACAAAAACTGCTAATATAGGTTTTTCTTTTGTGTACTAATCAAAGGAGGAATCGTAATCATCGATGTCAACTTGTTCATAAACCAAATCAGTTTCTAGATTGTCAATGTCAAAGGAGTCATGTGTGTGTTTGGTACCTTGCTCTTCCTCTTCAAATGTGTTTGTCACTCTCTTATCTCTAACCGATAGCAAATTATCAAAAAACTGACTCGTTTGTCTAGTCAAGGATTCAAATTTATCGGAGTTGAATTGGGGCTTCATAAAGACGTTTCTGTCATCAGTTACACCGTCACTAGACCCATTATTGAACATCATTGATGCCTTCTTACCCATGGTGCCCATCGTAGTGCGACATTCATCAATAGCAGAAGTGATGAATGAAGTTTGACTGAGCAATGCATGTTTCAAAGGTGTGAGGTTCTTCAAAGGACTTGGCGTCTTGTTCAAGTCTATCATTTTCAATGGGCTGTTACTATTTCTTGCTGCCGCCAACTGTCGTTCGGTTTCAATTGATGCTTGTTTGTATATATCAAGTTGCGTCTTGCTGTGATTTCGTGATGATGTTTGGAGTAGATGCGAAGCATTGAGTTGTTGTAGTTGAGATTCTATTTCAAGAAGTTGTAATTGCTTATGGCTTAGTTTTTGTTGGTAGTGTTTAATTTGCTCTTGTTTGGCGTTGTATTGGCTCACGAGGGTATCCCTTCGTTGTTGAAACTGCAACGCATTTTTATCAGGGGATGAATTGACATGTCTCTGGTCTTGTTTGGCTGTTGTGGTAGTAGTAGTAGTCTTGACATTCACAGAGGTGGTGCCGGTATTGTTATTGGTGTTGGTGATTGGTTTCACTGGACTGGAATTTTTTCCAATGGGGGTGGGTGAAGGCTGTTGAGATGGTGCTGGTCTTTTTGGTTTCAAAGGTGACAAAACTGGTTTGAGTTTAACTGAATGGAATGGTAATGTTTCCAGGTTGATTTTGTTAGGTGAAGTGGCGCCTAAAACTCCTCCTGTTCCGGTACCTCTTCGACCGCTCTGAGTTTGTACGTTGGCATGTAGATCATGCCTCCTTGGACTACTAGGGTTGGACTGGATTAACGACATGCTATCCACTCAAGTTATTGCCACTTGGAAGAAAGGAAAAGAAAATTAAAACAAAGGACCCTCTTTTGCTCTTCACAATTGCTGTCTGAATTGAAGATAATATTGCCCAGTTGTGAAGGTGATACATTTTCCCCTTCCCTTTTTTTTTTTTTTTTGCAACTAACTGATTCCAGTAACAAGTGAAAAGTGTACATTTACATGCCCCGATTGGGACAGATTGTAAATAAATATCACTCATTGTGCAACAACCTTAAAGAGCTTTAAATGTACTGCATACAAATCTGGACGCAGAATGCGGCTTCCACTATATCCGCCTCACCTCCTGTGTACTCTATCTGCCACCAACGCTCCTTTGAAAAAGGGATGGCGTAGTTGAGTTAGTCTGCTCAGCTTCATGCTTTTACAAATAAGCTTAAAAAACTCATTGCAGGTTTGCACACTTGGAGGTTATCTTTGGAAACATGAAGAATGAGTATGCAAAACATAGTGCAAATTGAGCAGTTGTGCACTACTTCCTATACGGTTGTCTTCCAACTTTTTTTTTTTTTTTTTTTTTTTGCCATCCGCGCATCCTTTTGTATATTCAGTCTTGACAGAATTTGTAGGGGAACGGTTTAGCAAATGGTGTTTACTTTCTTGAGCAATTAAGGTTGCAAGAGTGGGCGTTTGGTATTGCCTGTGAGCCCACTTAGTGTGGTATTCCTAATGATTGGATACACTTCTGTTAAGGCCGTTGAAAGAATTGCATTTATCCGTTCATATACTCTTTAGTGCGTCAAAACCCAAATTTCAAGTAACAAAATAACAAACAGAAGAAACAGAAGAAGAAATAAAAACGATCTCCAAAACTAAATCCAGGATTTTTTTTTTTTTTTTTGATATAATCCTTCCTTTTCTTTCTTCCAATCCCCTATACGCTGAATCTTATTACTTGCAATCGGATACATCTTCTGACAATATGGCGCTCTTATTCAACTTCAAGACTTTTATCTTAGGTTTCGTCATCTACTACACAACCTACTTGCACTACTACAAATGTCCATCATTGACCCCAATCGTTGAGTTGGAACAGAAAATCTTGCACCCATTGAGCAACCAACACTCCACCTTGTGTGAATTGGTCAATGGTGGAATCGACAAAGCTCAACCTTATGTCAACAAGGTCCACACCTTTTTGGACAATAATGTTCATTCTCATCCATTATTTATTGAATACAAGGTTGAAGAATATATCCAATGTGCTCAAAACAGATGGTCTACTTATGTTTATCCATTGGTTCAACAATTGTACCAATTCACTGATGTTACTGAAACACGTGTTTATGATGAAGTCAGTGCTTACTACAAGCAAGCTGAAGAGTTTGTTCATGGTAAATTGAAACAAGATTAAAGAGGATAGTTTCTACAGAGGAAATGATTAACAAAGGTTCAAGTATAGAACTCTTTGCTCTTGGTTTTCCAATAATTCCCTAGTGTATAGTTTTTGTTGCGTTTGTTTTGTTGTGAATATACGTATAATTGAAATTACTGTGTAAGAGAGACCCTCTTTATGTATGGAATTGCGGCGTTTATTTAGAATAAAAAAAGAAAAAAAAAAAAAAACACTGAAAATTCACGTGCCGTGGAGTAAAAACCGCATCCGAGGTGTGGGGGTGGAGAGGGCCAAAGAGGATCTTGGACACATTGATAATCTCCAACACAAGCTCAGCACTGGTATACCTAAGGGAGGAACATGTCTAATGAGAATACGCGACTAACAGGTACTGGTGAATCTTTGAATCCTGTCTTCACTGAACAATCAAGACACAACCATCATCGAGATCACGATCATAATTATGATCACGATCACGACCCGCGACATCACAACCAATACATCTCAGCCCACACAAAACGACTATTGAATAGTCGGCACATATCAATGATCTCCATTGGTGGTATAATAGGCACGGGTTTGTTTATGGGTATTAGACAAACACTCACCAATGGTCCCATCATCAGTATAGTGTCCTACTTTTACATTAGTGGCCTTTGTTACTTTATAATCACCGCAGTGGGGGAAATGTCATGTTATATGCCACTCAATGGGTCTCTATGTCAGTTCCAGTTCCGATTCATATCGAACCCAGTTGGCGTGATGAATAATTTTGTGTATTGGATGAGTTGGTCAATCACCCTTGGGTTGGAACTAGGTTTGATTTATGAATTGCTTTGTCAGTTTGCGTCTCCACTGGGGGAGGAGATATTTTATTCGTCACAAGTTATGCTTGGTCATAAGACATTGGTGATTTTGTCTGCGTGGACACTATTGACGGCAGCTAATTTGTTTCCAGTGAATTACTATGGAGAAATCGAGTTTTTAGTAACGATTATCAAAATTGCGTTCATGTTTGCTTGGGTTGGGCTTAGCATGGTCTTAGTCACTACTCGATTGGGATTTGCTAATTGGACAAATCTTGATTTGATATGGGGAGTCAATGCAATTGAAGTTGTCGACAACCGAGTGATGAATAAGGTGGTAAATAGCCTTTCTTCATCGATTGTATCTTCGTGTTTCACTTTCCAGTCAATTGAATCGGTGGGGATA
Source organism: Lodderomyces theae (assembly GCF_024610275.1). Taxonomy (NCBI): domain Eukaryota; kingdom Fungi; phylum Ascomycota; class Pichiomycetes; order Serinales; family Debaryomycetaceae; genus Lodderomyces; species Lodderomyces theae. Next base: position 49,443 of record NW_026261496.1, on the reverse strand, counting down.
TGTTCAGGAGAGATTGAAGATATAGGCCGCAATTTGCCCAAAGCTATCAGGTATATTGTTGTGAGAATTTGTGTTTTTTACATTGGATCGTTAACATTACTCACATTGATGATTCCAAGCAACGATCCAAGCATTATTAACAACAACGGCAGCAGTAGTAGTGATGGAAATGAAAACCTGGTTATGTCTTCCCCATTTGTAATTGCATTGGTGAATTGTGGAATCGGTAACAATTCCATCTTGATCCACGTTGTTAATTTCGTCATTTTGACATCAATGATATCAGCCGCCAACTCAAACATATATTTCGGTTCACGCTGCTTATTATCCATGGTGGAAGAAGGATATTTCTGGCGCACGTTTGCCAGGACGACAAGCCGTGGCGGTGTTCCGGTATACGCCATCCTACTCACTTCATCACTCGGATTGGTGGTCTCTCTACTTTCGAACTTGAAAAACATGGGCACATTCCTAACCTTGTTGATCAACTTGTCAGCTACTTCCGGTTTGCTTATGTGGCTTTTCGTTTCAATCAGTTATCTACGTTTCCGACAAGCTTTGGAATACAACAACATTGCCTACCATGATCTAGCATATACTTCGCGGTTTATCTTGCCAATGGAAAAGAGTGCTTGGGTGAGTATAATGAGCATCATCTTCATTATCCTTAGCAACGGGGTAACTAATATTTGGCAGTTTAGTTGGGACTCATTTGCTAGTTGTTACTTGACTCTGATTGTCGTTATTGTTGGTGTGTTGTATTGCAGTTATAAGTGGCAAGAGTCTGTGTTGATGCCAGTTGAAAAAATTGATATTTTTACAAGTCAATCAGCAACCGCATTGAAATAGAAAATAGAGTGAAATAGCATGCTTGTCTCAAAGTACCTTTTGTTTTTATTTGGTTGCAAAACTTTGGACACACGTTGGCAATTTTCAAAGTCGCAAAATCGTAAATCACGAAAAGAGAAGAAAAAAAATAAATTAAAAAATAAATTAATTAAAAAAAAAAGAAAAAGAAAAGGAAAAAGAAAAAGAAAACAAGTTTGGTTGTGCGTGCGTGGTTTCCATATGTTTACGAATCATAACATTTTCAATATCACTATATCTCATCGAAGGAAAGAAACAGAAAACTCCAACGGCGCAGAACAATAAACGTCGCTCCTTAGTTTGTAATTTGTGGGCCTTTTGCTAGTATTACACAATTCTCCAGTTTGAAACAAAACAGCGACTGGCCTCATCTACTCACGCTCATTTCACTGTCACACACCACGAAGATGACATCTTATAGACTTATCACTTTCGGCATAGTTGCTTATTTTCTATACGCTTGGACATTCGTGTGTCCTCCAATAAGTCTACTAACCGCAACTGATGAAGTGCAACTATCACCTATCAATTTCCATGTATGCAAAGTCAGTGATGGGTATATACGGCCATATGTACAGCCAGTCTATGACGCGCAAATCAAGCCAATACTTATCGAATTGGATGATCAGTGGCAGCTTAGCGGCCGATTGAGTCGTGCGTTGGATATCTGTGATGCATTTGATGAGAAATACGGTGTCAAAGCCGCATTGGATTTGGTATTTGATGGATTGACAAGATTTTACAATTGGTTTGAACATTCAGTGCTACGTTATGTACAATTATGGCTGAGACTTGGACTACTTAAAGCTTGGTATTGGATTAATGTGGCACGAGTCAATGCCGACCACGCTTTGCAACCAATTTGGACGTTTGTTGGTCAAATATTGCACAATGTTGCATCTATACCGATCGTGGGCCAAGTATTGACCCAAATCCAAGACGTTTATGCACAGTTGATAAATTCCCCCGGTGCTGCCAAGTTGCACCAACGTAGTTTGTTCATCCAGAAGGAAGTCAAGAATTTGATCAAGTTTGACGAATTTTCACCTCGTGAATTCAAGTCAAGTTTGATACATGTTGTCAAGGACTTGATGGGGCATAAATACGAGCAGGAGGAAGCTGAAGATGGTTGGGACTCCGAAGAAGAAGAAGAACAAGAAGGAGAAGTTGAGACTATAGTACTCACTTCGACTGTATCTGTTTACGAAGATGGTGCATTGGTTACTGAAAATCCTGAGCCTGAGTTGGTTGAAATATATCGAGAAATTGAGCACTGGCAAACGAAAATCAACAAGACATTGAATTTGGCCAGAATCAATCTTGAATCTGATTTGCAACCAATTTTAAATCGACTGATTGAAGCATTGAAGCCATTGGTTAGTCAAGAATTTCAAGATTTGCAACAAGTCAATTATAAACAGTATAAAGACATTCATGCAAAAATCTCTCAGATTAACAAAGATGTCGAAAAGATTCAAGCTAGTAACAAGACTATTCGAGTGGAAACTATAACCAGACAAGAAATTAGGGATGATATTGCTGAAAGCTATGCTTCAACTAAAAACTGCTCAACCAATGTACAGCAATTGCTTTCATCAACCCATGAACAGTTGTTGGTTGAATACTTCAATTTGGTTCAATCGACAATTGACATATTGGAATCATTTGCCGACTCGTCAATCAATGAATTCAACTCCAAGATCTCGTACTTGATCCAACAACAAGGTGAACAACTCGGTGATTCGCAGATATGGACAATTTGGAAAAACTTTCACCAAATCAAGGACCAATTTTTCCAATTTAGAGATGATTTATTAACAAATGCAAATTTGTACAAGAGAGATAACAAGACGTATGCTGCGAGTGCAATTGGAATGGAGAATTGGAATGACTATTTGAAGAATGTTGAGTTTCATTTGAATTTCCTAATTAGAGATAATGCTGATTATTTGCAATTGGTTCGTGCTAAGGCCAACTTGGCATTTCAAGCGCGAGAAGAGTTGATTTATGAAATGACTAATGGGGAGGTTGATCTGTGGGGTCAATGAGAGAGAGAGAGAGAGAGAGAGAGGCGCAGAGAGACACTGAGATACTGAGTTTGAAGTCAGAGTAGTTTGTGTGTTGGAACATTTAATCGTATAGGGATCAATGTATACTACGTGTTTTATAGTTTGTTGTTAGAATTGTAAGCTCTGATATTCACTATGGAGGAATGTGAATGATAAAACAAATACGTGTCTGTGTGTGTCTGTGTGTGTCATTGACGTTTTTGTTACTCTGTATGTCCTTTGAAAGATGAACAGTACATCCGTGGGTCTTTTCCTAATTAAGTAGAAGCGCTGTAAGCGCGGTGGAATAGAGAGAAGAAAAAAAATATTATCCCGACAGAAACTGCAATGGAAATGAAGAAGCAGCAGCATTCATAAACGACTATCAATTTGATAGGGCAAAAACCATAGTCAATGAAAATTCCTTGATAAAGGAAGGTATTTGCTCTCGCTGGGACCTCGGAATGAGCTCACTCCCCTCGGTTCGTGCAACCCAACCCAGCCGATGTAATAGCGGATAATTCACATTGATCCTTCCTTTGTTCCAAAAGGGATTTTTGAAAAATCCGACACCGACACAAAGTTTTTCAGAATCACTGTTCTTTTATTGTACACTCACACGACTACATCACACACAAAGAGTTGACAATAGGCAGTCCAACAAACAGAGACCGAAAAAAAGAGTGTATGAGATCCTTTTCTGTTAAAGCTTGTGTCGTATCTTTTCGTGGAGAATGAGAGAGGAGATGATGACATTATTAGCCTATCTCAACAGTCTAATCAAGGGAGCAAAAAAATAGCCTGATTATCTTTCCGAAGTTGATGAATAGAAACTTGAATATTCCCTCCACGTTACACAAACTTCCTCCCAACAAAAAATAATAAAAACTAAAATAAAAAATTAGGAAAAAAAAAAAAAAAAAAAAAATGAATCGATTTTGTATTGTTTCAGAGGCTGAACTCAATTTAAAAATGTTAATTGCGCTGGTATTAATTGACTCCTGTCTCTTGAGGAAGCTTGCAAAGTCTAGACATGGAGAAGAACGAGGATGTATCTCTAGAGTGAGCTCAATTGTGCATACAACATAAATCAAGAAGAAGAACAAAGGTGTGTGGTAAATTATCACTTCGTAATTTGAAGGAAAGTGTCTTTATCTCTTATCATGTGGCTGCTGACTGGAAATTAAATGAATTAACTTTGTCTGTTGGGAAAAGAAGAAAAAACAAAAAAAAAAAAAAAAGTAAAGTGGGATGGTGAAATTTTTCCTTATCATTATTTATTGAGTCAATCTTTACAACAGAGATAAAGAGAACTCGAATTAGTTTGATATGGCCTCGTGTAGTTTTTATGTTGAGCCCTGAGAGAGGGCTAGGATGTATGTGAGTTATGCTCTTAGATTCTATTATAGAGATCAAAATATATAGACAATAAAATAAACAAACATGGGAAATCTGGGGTAAAAAGAGATCTCATGACAAATTAACCGACTGGACTAACCAACAATAGTAAAAAAAAGAGCGAGACAGAGGAGGAAGAGAGCGCGGAGCAATGGAAGCCCAGAAAGTCTATGGTAGTGTAGTTTTTGCAGTCAAATGGGAATATTGTGACATTTTTTTTTTCTCTTTTCATTTATTTTCTTTTTTTTTTTTTACTAACCGGATCTTTCTGTCATCTGATTGGCTGATAAGAGAATGTTACGTAATAATAATATAAATGCAATTATTTCAAGGGTAAAAGAGAAAGAAAAGAAAGAAAAATTAAGCAATCACGCATATATGCTTGCGTATTATACCACGAGAATATTTGCTTGTATGCAGTAGCTCCTTTGTTTTAAGAGAGACAAAAGAAAAAAAGAAATTAAGAAAAAAGGCGTAGTAGCTACTAATATTATCCTTTGGTCCATATTAAGTAGTACTGCATATAAGTTACTTCAACGCATTCATCACTGTCTTGTCTTATGACTAAGTTGTTTGTCCCTTGTTATATATAAAACCAACTGATAAATTCCCTCAAATCAAGAATATATCGTCCATAAAGCTTGTGCTTTACTTCACTCAACTTTACTTCTTTTCCCCATCTATCTATATATATACATATAGAAGACTGAACTGGTTACCAAACCATCCATTTACTACAACAACAACAACAACTACACTTTTATCCACTTTCTTCCGTTTCCATAATTGGTTCTTTTTTTTTTTTCGTAGCTAAAAAAAGATCACATAGAGAAAAATAAAGAAAATTTTCAACAGCCATTTACGACAACACATCATCATCATCATCATCACAACAACTTCAACATGAGCACTTCATTAACTGAAAACACTGCCATACTATCTAAATATCTTGATTTACCTCAAAACGGTAAAATTCTTGCTGAATATGTCTGGATTGATTCTGAAGGTAGAACCAGATCCAAATGTAAGACATTGAGCAAAAAACCATCTAGTGTCGATGACTTGCCAGAATGGAACTACGATGGTTCCTCAACCGGTCAAGCCCCAGGTCACGACTCAGATATATATTTACGTCCTGTTGCTTACTATCCTGATCCATTCAGAAAAGGTGACAATATTATCGTTTTGAATGAGTGTTACAACAATGATGGTACCCCAAATAAGTTCAACCACAGACACGAATGTGCTAAATTGATGAAGGCACACGCTGATGAAGAAGTTTGGTTTGGTTTGGAACAAGAATACACTTTGTTTGACCAATATGACTATCCTTATGGATGGCCAAAGGGTGGTTTCCCAGCTCCTCAAGGTCCTTACTACTGTGGTGTCGGTACTGGTAAGGTTGTTGCTAGAGATGTTATCGAAGCCCACTACAGAGCTTGTTTGTACGCTGGTATTGAGATTTCTGGTATCAATGCTGAAGTTATGCCTTCCCAATGGGAATTCCAAGTTGGTCCTTGTGAAGGTATCGATATGGGTGATCAATTGTGGATTGCAAGGTATTTGTTGGAAAGAACCGCTGAAGAGTTTGCCGTTAAAGTCTCATTCCATCCTAAACCATTGAAGGGTGACTGGAATGGTGCTGGATGTCACACCAATGTTTCCACCAAGGATATGAGAAAAGCTGGTGGTATGAAGGTCATCGAAGTTGCATTGAGCAAATTGGCCAAGAGACACAAGGAACACATGTTGTTGTATGGTGCTGACAATGAACAAAGATTGACTGGTCGTCATGAAACTGCTTCTGGTGACTCTTTTTCATCTGGTGTTGCCAACAGAGGTGCCTCTGTCAGAATCCCAAGATCTGTTGCTAAGGAAGGATATGGTTACTTTGAAGATAGAAGACCAGCTTCCAACATTGATCCTTATTTGGTCACTGGTATCATGGTTGAAACCATTTGTGGCTCAATTCCAGATGCTGATATGGCCAAGGAATACCTTAGAGAAGCTGAATAAGCAGCAATGTTTGTGAAAGATTATGATTGTGAAATGCTTTTTTGTGTGAGACGACAACCCCCCTTCCCTCCTCTCCCAGTTTAGTATTTTGTCTTTTATTCGATAGATACATGGAGAAGAAAAAGTATAGTTTTTTTTTTTTCATTTTAGTAAATACAAATTTAATTTTGATTATAGAGATTGGTTATGTAGTAGAAATCTACTGACTTTAAAGCTGCGGGAATGATGAACAAACGTTGGAATAGTAATTCCTTTGTAGCTCGTGTATTGTCAAAAAATTTTTGGTTTTATGATGGGATCCAAAAAGATATTTTTCACAACAAATTGCATTGATTTTAAAACAAAAATTGGATACACTTACATAAAAAAGAACACTATCTTATGGTCTCTAGTTGCATGTGCTATGTATCAGACAGATACCTCTAGTAATCCCGAAAAGCTTATAAGATGGAGGAGATGCAAGGTCCTTTGAGCAAAAAGGAAAAGAAAAAAAATAAAAAAAAAAACATAAAATGGTTTTATGCCGGTGCCAGGAATCGAACCTGGGTTTAGTCGGTATTGCTTCTTAGCCACAACGACTTGTACTAACCTCTATACGACACCGGCCGACATTGCGAGCAGCTACGCCACGCTTGAAATTGTATCAAATTTTTTTGCCAGGTTCATACAGTTGGCCAAAATTTGGTCACGTTTAGGAAACATGTTGGTGCTGTTTACCGAGCTGGAGACATGAAAATGTCATGAAACTAGCTGGAGAGACGGGGAACAAGTTAAAATTTTATAAAGCTTCAAACTCAACCGTCTTCTAAGCTTTCTGCGTGGAGATAAATGAAAAAAAGTGAGTTACACGTAGCTAATTGAAGATACGAGTTTGGATGTGTAGGTGTCTCATGGACAGATGTGGCGCGACTCTAATTGTAGTTGAATCTGTTATTGGTCAAACGTGCAAATCTTCCAGCCATTTGCCCAACAATGACAAGGCCCTTTATTGGAAAGAAGAATGAATTGAACACCCTCCGACGCTAGTTGACGACACTTGTCTTGAGAGGAAGGCTCGGTGTTGGCATCTGTCCACAATAAATACACAACCTAGAACTGTCTACAAGCTTTTCCAGCATGGTCAAAGATGGTCCAATAAACACATGATCTGGATCAAAATCATGGGTTAAATGGACGAACTTACTGGGCTTGTTATCTATAATTACAAAACGCGGCATGCTCCTAAATGGACGCACCCATCCATTAACCAACTAAAAATACTTGAGCTCGGCAGATCTCCTCCCTCCATTGATTGTTTCCGTGGCATACTTTTGCAGCCACATAAGTCGTGTCCTACTCAAATTATATGTGCGCTTTGAAATTCAATCAACGATAATATCAAAAAAAAATCCTCTGAGCAATAAAAGACTTTGAAATTGACCACAGCACTTAGACATGTCTCAATTCACCCTTGACAGCACATATTTGAATGATTCCAAGAAGATAATCAGTGAAAGGATTATTCCGTGGGAGGGTCTTGCGAGATCTAGAGCTGTCACCGAAGATGATGCCAATCATATAAAGATTTTAGAAAAACAATCCGTTGAAAATAGGGACAAAACCGTAAAGTCGCAATTGGACTTGTACTCCAAAGTATTACTCAACGTTTTGAGTAAGGTCGATAAAGATGACGTTGTTAAGAATGTGTTGACATTGATTAATGATTTGTTGATTAAGGTCCCTGAGTTTCAGGACGCACTTTTGAATTTATCCTCAATTGATAAGGATCTACCATTTGACCCATTTGTCAAACACTTGGACAAGGACCCGTTGATTACATCATTGGCGTTGTATAACTTGGTTATTCTTGCCAAGGGTTCGCCAGATAAGGAAGTGATTATCCGTGCATTTACTGCAATCACCCAGCTTATCGAAAATAGTGATTCGAATTTCCAATTCATTGGGATTCAATTGCTTCAAGAATTGGTGACAAACAGGAAATACAAGACAATTTACCAGGAAAACAATCTCTTGTCCAATTTCAAACCAATAAATGCATTGGTCACCAAACTGTCCACCCACCCCAATGCAACTGGTTTGCAATTGTCATATAATGTGTTGTTGGCAACTTGGATATTATCTTTTAATGCCGAGATTAACAAGTCAATTATTCACAATTTCCCACAAATTGCCGGCTCACTTTTATCAATTGCCAAAGAGTCAATTAAGTTGAAAATTGTACGTATTTCAGTTGCCGTGTTAAAAAATTACGTTAGCTGTTGTGTGTCTTCTCAAGAGCAATTCAAAGTTGTCAAGTTGTTGTTGTTTCATGATGCCTTGACCACAATAAAAACATTAAAGGAAAGGAAGTTTGCTCAGAATGGAAGCGATGAAGAATTGTGCAGTGATCTTGCTTATTTGTCAGATACCTTGGAAGAAACAGTCAAAACTAAATTAACCTCATTTGACGAGTACCTCACTGCTTTGGAAAACCCCAAGTTATTAAGTTGGGCTTCGCCAATACACAAATCTACCGATTTCTGGTTGGAAAACTCAGGCAAATTTAAGGACTCAAACTATAAATTGGTAAAGAGAATATTTGATATCTTGGGTGCCAATTCTAATGACACAACCATTTGCGTGGTATTGTTGAACGATTTGCAATACTTGATCAAAAATCTCGGTCAGGATTTGATCCATTTCATCAATACTGAAAAGGGGGGTCTGTACAAGGTGATGATTATGTCGTTTTTGGAAAACAATCAAGGAAACAATGAGCTCAGATATGAGGCATTAAAAACCATTCAATTACTCGTTGGTCAAAGCTTTTGAATAGACTTCGAATTGAAGAGAAATGATTGTATAGACTGTGTAGTTTAGAAAAACGACAAACGAAAAACGAAAAACGAAGAGAAAAAAAAAAATTAAAAGATAGAAAATAACGCGTTATAACCGGATGTACCACAACATTCACATTATTCATCAATGAATGATGACTCTATGATCTACATAGACAACAGGGTCAACACATTCAAGCATCCTGTTGCCAAGGATGGCAAGAAGTACACTTGGTCTGATGTAATTGACTTTGCCCACACAAATGAATTGGTCGAAGCAGGTTTTTACTATTCACCCATCAGGAAGACCGCAAATCGTATTACATGCGCCTATTGTCAAAAAGCAACTACTGTTGAGAGATACCTGACTATTGCAGAGGTTATATCCGATCATGCTAAGCGCAGTATAAGTTGCCCGATGGCCGGGTTTCTAAACACATACCACTCATGCCGTGACTTACTAGACGATGAAATAAAGAAACACTGGTCCAAATCTAAATTTCGAGATCCTTTCAATCAACTATCGACCAAACTTCGAGCTAGGTTTTTCAAAAATTTCCCATTGGATGGCACAGGCTATCGACCGAACTCTAAATCATTAGAAGACGCTGGGTTTATTTATCAGCCACGTTTCGCAGGGGATGACAGAGTAGTATGTCCTTATTGTCATTGTGCACTAGATTCCTGGGATGAACAAGATGATCCAGTTGAGGAGCATTTGAACAACACATCAAGTTATTGTTATTTTTTGGTTAAATATGTGGAGAGGAAACAAGGTGGGAGCAAGAGACAAGAAAAGTCGCCATTTGATGAATCTTTACATTTAGACGATTTCGATTATGAAATTCCAAATGGGGTTCGAGAAAAAACCACCGCAGGTCACACAATGCAGAATCTCACGAACGAAGGTGCGAAACAAGACGACGAATCCACGCCAAGGACAAGGAGTCGTCCTGCAAGGGCAACTATCAAGGAGGATCCAAATTTGAAGTATTGGAAAAAATTGCCTGACCAAGATTTGCTACAAGAGTTTATTCAAGTGTCAAAGCATACTAATGGAGAAACTAGAGAGAATAAGCGAGTGACTGATTTTGCAGGTGCTGATGCAGGTGCTGATGCAGGTGCTGATGCAGGTGCTGATGCAGTCAATGACAAGCAAGACATGGGAGATAGAAATGGTACAGTGTACGGCGAGAATGTCAACGGAGGAGAGAAGGGGACTACTCTTGGTGGGAGGGAAGCACTAGGTGGTGGTGTTGATGTTTACAGTGACACGCCGATGCATGTTGTGAATGACATAGAGATGAATGACGTTGAACAAGATGATTCGATTGATCAATCTTTTGATGAAAGACCGCACGGTGATGGGCACGGGCACGATAGTATAGAAGCCAGCTCCAGTGACGAATACGATCCCACTTCTGACTCATTTCAACCGACAAACGACTCAGAGTCTGTTGCCGAAATTGTACCAAAGCAGACTAAGAAAAAGTCATTTAAGACAAACAAAACTGAGAAAAAGGCGATAGTCCCCAACGAGGAGCCAAAGTCCAATAAACGGGCTGGGGACAGCTTATCGCCCATACGTCGCAAAAAAATCATTAAGCGGACCACGCCAGCACCTGCTTTTGAAGACAGTTCAACTGACCAAGATTACAACGAAGCTCATATTGTGAAATTAGAGAAACGAGTAATACAATCAAACACCGTTTTGGCTATGGAGGACAAAAGCTTTGAACAGCTGGAATCATTCACTCCTCCAGTTCGCATGTCTCCTACTAAATTGTCAGAACTGCCTAAGAAACTTGATTCTGCAAAACGAAGCATTTTCGATGTGTCGTGGGATATCACCAGTGAAAGTATTGAGGGTGAAGTGAAGAAGAGGTCAAGTAATGCCAAGCCAGTACATAATGGAGGTGGGGACATGCATCTTAGTGGTGTCGAAAAGAAGGATGTGGCTAACGCAGGAAATTCAAACAATGGAAGTATATCACGAGACACTCACCCCGTTATGGAGTCTCACGACGTGATCAAAGCACAGAAGGAAGATCTGATAAATAAACCTGAAGCTGGTACTTTGGGTGCAGAAACAATTCAAGGACACAGCACGGCCAATAATTCAATGTTAGATTCAAATGATAAGGAAGTTGGTGATGAGGTATCGGCAAAGGTGGACGTACATCATGGGCTTGAGGAAAAAGACGTTGAGGCTAACACACCAAAGGGCTCCACATGTGCTAACACTAATCAACAGCAAGCGGACACACACAAGAGCTCAGGACCCGCACATGAAGGCAAACATGTCGCGCAGGAGGATAACTCCAGCAATCAATCACAAATAGCCGCCTCTCATCCTGAGGCTTCACCTATAAGTAGTGACTCTGAACTGGATTACTCAGAATATCTCAACGAGATTAATGACATTGACAAGCATTTTGAGGTTGATGACAAAGTCGAGGAAGATGATTTGGGAGATGATTTCAAACAACAAGCAGCAACTGAGAGACGTAAAGAGATGCAGAGTTCTATTGTGGGAAGCCATGTTAATGGCGACCATGGGTTGATCCAACTGGCAGATGCAGATGACATCGAGCTGGTGGCTCCGAACGGCGTGTCAGGTGAGGCTGTTGAACAAAAGTCTCGTACTATACTCAGCCCACACACTTCTCTCCCAAACAAGAGCACGGAGGTCAGCAATATACATGATGGCACTCATATCTCAACCCACCTACGAGACAACAACGTGGATAGTGGTGGATTGCGTGAAAGCATTGCACAAGGTGAGTCTAAACCTAAAAGTGATGACCGTAGCATGGTTGTCGCACATGCCTCCCCTAAAGATGTACCAATAACTGCCACGGCAGACGCCGAGCCAAGTCCCCAGACGCACGAATTCAATAATGAGCGCACAAGAGCAAGCTCGAAAGAGAATTCTGGACTTGACAAAGACGAAACACCAGATGATACATCGGACCGTTCTGGCCCTCTAGCGATGGATTCGCTTTTGAACGACGATGAGAATATTGCAGCAGAATTGACACAACCGATATCGGCATCTAAATGGGAGACAAAGTCTATGCAAAGATTTGTACAACAAATGCACAACTTGGACACCAGCTCAAGAGAGCTAAAGACTCTAGCCAGCTCCAAGTATGATCTTCATGACGATATTGATGGTGAGTTGACCAGATTCATTGCTGAAATGCCCGAAGAAGAGGAGCGAATGACTATTGAGCAATGGGTAGAACATTGTGCCACCAACTGCAGGGACATTGTAGCACAGTCAATCAGAGAGATGAATCAGTATATTCTCGATGAGTATGATCGTGCGATAAAGATGTTGGAGTCGATGGAGGAGGGTTGATCTAGCTGACAAAATTTATACTCTCACTATGTTGAAGCTAGTAGCTTTCGAGTCAAGTCGAACAGGCGCCATACCCACCGAATGTATAGTACACCACCTTACAAGCTACGTGTATACATCAAATTAGTTGCGCAATGTGTAGTAGTAAATTACAAGAATGAGGAAAAAAAAAAATATTCGATATCCACAGAATTCGATTGAACAAAATCTTTTGTGATACACTTTTTGCATTGAGCAACGGCGCAATTTTGATTTGATATCAGTACCAACTCCTCCCTCCCCTCCATTGAAGAAATACAGATAGGAGGGTAGCCTTGAACTAGAGCCTCTTAGAACCATTTTTGTGAATAAGAAATGTCATTTTGGCCGTTTACCAATTCCTCACTGAGCAATAATACCTTACTGAAATTCTTGGACTCGATACATGACTTTTCAACAGTTAGTGTTGATGACATTGTCCAGGATCAAACATTAGTTCAGGAATTGCTCAACGAATTGCATAGCGTGAAGGGGACCATCAACAAGGGAGGCAATTTTCTATTCTCACAATCCAATCCCGATCCAATTCACGCCCTATCTGATTCTGCATCATTAAACTCACAAAACAACGACAACAATAATAATAGTGGGTCAAACAAAGAAGCAAAGGGGATTAAATTGATCGAACTCTTAGTGCAGCCTCATATACTACTGGGCCTTATTGAGATTTTAGAAAAGAGTGTGGATTTCTTTTATCAGCAAGGACTTAAGGAAGATGAAAATGTTCAGAAGACAATAATGGACCATACTCCAACAACTGATTTGGAGGAAGTTGACGAAATAAATGAAGCAAAAGATCAAGACAAGGATGAAGCATTTCGGAAATCTGTTCAAGCAGCAGCTGATATCCTTTCATTCGATATTTGGATCATCCCAAATAGGATAATAGAAACGCCGAATCTTATAAACAAGCTATGGCTGATATTGAAATTGGAGCATTTACAGGAAAACTACCCCAGTGTATCGTACCTTGTGCATATTTTGGATCAGCTATTGGAATGTAACAGTATTGAGCTTTTGAATTTTGTTAGAAGACAAGATGATCTCGTCGATACCTTCTTGGCTAAAATCGAGGTTCCAGCAATAATGGACTATTTCTTTCGAATAATACAAACGGATAAACCAGATTCGCCCACTGGGATACTTGACACGATCGCACAACAAGGCGTTATTATGAAATTGGTGGATATTTTGAAACCTCAGCCTGTCCAATTTGACAACGCACCATATATCCCTGATCATCAGCTATATTTTCGCCAGAGTTCAGCAACGGATTTTCTAAAAGCTTTGATCACTATATCATCCAATGCTGCTTTGGCTGTTGTAATGGAAACAAACATCGGACCGAATCAGCTAACGCGACAATTGGTGTCTCCTGAAGTGGTGAACATCATTATACACGACATAATGTTGAAGAGAGTGCAGGGGAAAAATGGCAATACTCAGACCAATAAGCATGGAATCAACAATTGCGTTAGTATAGTTATCGAACTCATCAGAAAGAATAATTCTGACTATGACTTAAACTGTGGCTCATACAGTTCCATGTTGCAAAGCGACGATGGAGGACCTGGGGAAATCAACTCGTATGTCATGTTTCAATGGCTCAAAGATCTCGAACAAAACCCACCAGGACCAAGAGACCCCATTTATTTAGGAGACATGTTGGAAATTTTCTCTGAGAACTTGCGTGAATTTGGGGAATTACTAGAAATTGAACCAATTCCACCAAATGGAGTGACTTCAGACATTTTGGGATTTACGAGATTCAAAATATCCGAGCTCATTGCTGAGCTTCTTCATTGCTCAAATATGACTCTATTGAATTCGAAAAGAATCAGGAAAATCATCAGTATTCGAGATCATATTCGGCTACAACAGTCGAAGCGGTTGAGAAGAGCTTTAGACGAAAAGATTGCATTCGTGGAGACCCCTAACATCAGCGATGTTACATCTGGGTTAGACGATGTGTCGTTGGATGACGTCCAATTTGCCGAAGAAGACAAGCATGACTATTCTAATCTAATCAAAAATATCGAGTCAATTGAAGATTCAGAAGATGAGGAGCCTTCCATATCGCCAGAAAATCCATTCGTTTGCGAAGAGAGAAACAAGACTATTAGACTGGATCCTTGTGTAGGTGACTTGTTCAAGATCAAACTCATTGATCTGAAGGTTTTGTTGAGTATTGTTAGCAAGTTTACAAAGTACAAGTGGAACAATTTTTTCCACAATGTGGTTTTTGACTTGGTACAACAGGTATTCAATGGCAAACTCAACTCATACAATTCTTTTTTGATTGTGGAACTATTCAAAAAGGATCAGTGCGATTTGACAAATTTGATTGTAAGATCGTATGAAACTGAAGTTGACCCTCGCCCGGGATACATGGGGCATTTGATTCTCATAGGGGAGGAGATTGTCAAGTTTACATCTTTGTACAAACCGGATCTTATATCCCACACAATAGTTGAAGCTGTCCTGAGTGAAAAATGGAATTGGTTTGTCAATGACATCTTGACCAAGACGAGGGAGGTTTACAACGTTGTTTTGGGTGCAGACGAAGGGGACACATTTGAGAATTCTGAAGACTATGTTGACCCTAATGAACCAAAGAAGATCATTCTTGGCGACACTTTGAATCATGAAGAGTTTGTCCATGACGGTGAAAATGAACATGAAAATGAAAATGAAGATGAGGACGAGGACGAGGACATGGAGGGTCCTAAAGTGGCTGACGTCGAAGTAGGGAAAATGACTCCGAGTAGGGATATAACTCCACACCCCGTGGATGATGACGAAGAACTAGAAGATGCATTAGATGCAAATGGGGCAGATCATTTATCGGGAAGCTCGTCTGATGAAGATGAGGATGATGACAGCAACGAATTACGAAGAGTGTCTAAGCATAATGAGTAATAGGCAAAATTAGAAAACAAAATCTATTTCTTTCTACTATATACTACTTTTCCGTTTGGTAATTCCATCTTTTTCCCTTTACTCTTTTTCTTTTTCACAAATTCAACTTGGTCTTCGTCATTAACTTTTGCAACTGGTTTCTTGTATGTGACTGCTGTGCTGATTGGTGTCAATACTTTCCCCAATGTCAAGTTGTACAACTTTGCAGGCACTTTGAAAAACAATGTGTCTTTAAAAGTTGGATGCACATTGATGTCATACTCATCAACTAAATGCAGTCCTTCGTCGTCTTCAACATAGACATCACCTGTGTTTTTAACGATAAATGTAGTGTTGTTTTCCTGATTGACAAGCCTTCTATCCGATCCATCTGAAGGTGGTACTATGGACCCATTCCAGGCCTGGTTTTTGATCTGGTTCTTGTACTCAGCAACCCTTTTGAAACTCTGCCTTCTGTTTATTTTTAAAGCAAAATAGTGCAATGCACCAACGAGAATATAAACAACAACCACAGTCAAAACCAACCCTGGTCTGAACTTGGAATAAAGGTACCCTGTCCCTTTCCACTTTGGGAAGCCTTTGCTTAAAAAGTAGTCATATCTTTCTTTTCTTGCAGCATCCCGTAAGATATTGTTAACCGACGACAAAATAGCATACTTTTCTTCCGCTTTCTTTCTTGCAGCATTGGAGCTGAATTTGTCAGGGTGCAATGCTTTTGACAATTTTCTATACGCCTTTTTGATCTCCACTGGGGTTGATTTTGGTCCTTTTGTCAAATTGAACCACTGGTAGAAGTTGACTTCTGGACCCAACACTTGACGCACCTTGTCATTGAGTTTAAATATTTCGTAATCTTCGGAGCTCCAGGCACTCACAATCCCAACCACAACGAGAAGGAATAAGAATACAAGCTTCATTGCGAGGGTGCAGAAACCAATAGACCTAGAACAAGGAAAAAGGATGTGTACTGAAAATCATTCGTTCGCGTGTTAAATTTTGAAAAATTCCCGGCAACACATGTTCCAACATCATATACACAAGTCATCTCCACTTACATCAATATGCCATTGTATCCACTCCCTTTTAAGCAGAGATTATTGTTTTTTTTCAATGTTGCAGCCATGACCTTATGGCTTTGTTGTTTTATGAGGTTTTTGATCCTACTACCTTTGGTTGGAAGACGCTTTTTACCAGGAGGAATCGCCGACTTCTTCCATGCTGTGGCAGTAACCCCTGTGATAGGTACATTACTACTCCTATCCTTGGGCCTTACAAAATGGAAGTCACAAATATGGCCATTATTGAATGGAATCAAAATGGTTTGTATTTGCTACGCAGTTATATTTCCTCATCCAAAGATAGCTAAACATACGTCATATTCACTACTCATAACAGCTTGGTGTTTACAGTATATCATTCATTATAGCTACCATGGGTTTCGAGTGAAAACCAGGACGTCACCGTTTTTCTTGTTTTGGTTGCAATACAACAATTTTTACATTGTTTATCCTTTGTCGGTAGTGGCAGAAATGATTCAGGTGTTTTTAAGTTTGTCGTTTGTGGAAGAGGACTCGATCCATGAGTTGGCGCTTAAGGCAATGTTTGTGGGATATATTCCAGTTGCTTATTTCGCCTGGGGGCATCTTAAGTCGAGGAGGGACATCAAATTCACAGAGGTTATGAAAAAGAAACAATTGAGACCAAGCGCTGAGCTCTCAGCCAGTGTGTCACTGTCTTCGACATCGAGAAGACAGGACACTACATAAATAAATGTGGAATATTCAAAGATTCCCAATTGGGTAATGTGCGGCGCACTCTCTCGACTTCTAACAATTCTTTTTCTTTTTCTTTTTCTTTTTCTTTTTTGTTCTCTCTTTCTTTCATCTCACCAAGTAAAACCACAGATTAGAGCCGAAACTGAACTCCCTTTTTTTTTTATTCACGATGATCACCAAGTACTTTTCAAATGTACTGGTGAGGTTTAATCCCTTCAGCACAGGTGCCAAAAGTGCGAGAATTTTCCTCTCGCGAATGCCCCCCACAGCCAAAATTGATTTCAAGCTATTGAACAACCCATCTGACAAACAAGAGATCAAAGTGTCCTTTAAAGATAAGCATACAATGGCTGCTGATCCTAGTGCCATGTCGGTTGCTGACTTGGGAGACTATTTCGACTCACACTCGAGGAAGTTGGCAATCAAGGATTCAATACAGGAGTAGAAAAATAATAGGCGGATTTGGCTTTACATGTACATAGTATTTGTCTAATAAAAGTTTTGAAACCACTCGGGAACTAGCTTATTGAAAGTTTTAACTGCTTCGTCATCTGAGACAGGCTCCACTGCCAAATGGGAGTCCATTAGCTCATCTTTTCTTTCAAATCGTAATTTGAAAACATGTGGTTTTTCGTTGTCATCAAAGTGTCTTTGACACAACCAACTAATTACAAGGTTGTACCATTGGAAAATGTGCTTTGTTTTCAAAGAGCACAGATGGGTGAGGAATATAGGTAGCTTGTCCAATAGTCCAACTAGCTCATGCTCTGTATACTTTTTAAGCGACGCTAGTCTGAAATCTTGTGATCTAAAGCCCATGGCAGAGTAATTGCACGATATAAACTTGTTCTGACAGTACAATGCCATTAACTTTCTCTGAAGCTTGTTTGCCGTCTTGAGCTTGTCATCAAGGAGAGTAGAATGTGTCTTCAATTCCACGTAGTTTTGTAATCCCGGTTCCTTTGCTATTGCGCAGTCAATTTCGGCCGAGTAGATCACATTGGCTGCATCAACGGAATGTTGGGTCACCGTATAAAACAGAGACGCATTGTCACGAGATGTCTTCCCAGTAACCACTTTCTCAAACTGGTAGCCACTATATTGAAGCATTTTTTGAATATTGTCAGGAACCAACTTTACTTCTTCATCCCAATTGTACGCGAAAATTACCAACCCTCGCCAATAAATGACATCAAAGTCGACTGGTTGTTTATTCAAAGGGATGCACATCAATTTCATCAAATGCCGCCTCGTAGTAACAACTCTGAGCTTGTCTCGTGATAGCTTCCTGCTCTCAATTAGATATTTTATTGCTTTGAACAAATCTTGTAACAGGTACACATTGTTCAAATCTGGTGAAGTATATCTGTCGAAACCTTTTGAGAGACAGGCCCCAATAATTGGCTGATTCCTTTCACTTTTGACGTTCTTCTTCTTGGTTTCCTTGCGACTGAATGAAATTTTCACTTTCTCTAGACCACCAGTGTCGGCAAACTTAATTCCCGCATCATCTTTGGTGTAGTGACATAGTTCTTCAGGATCGCGGGCAAATGCTCGTGTTTTCTTCAAAGCCTTGATTAAATCTTCATCATTACCAATGACTCCATTGACGATGTTGTCAAATACTGAGAGCCTAATCTTATCGAGCATCTCATTGTTTCATATATATATATGTGTGTGTGTGCTTGTGTGTGTGTGTGTGTGTGTGTGTTTGTGTGTGTGTGTGTGCGCCAGCGTAAAGTGAGAAAATCACGAGATCAAATATGCCCCGCTCCATCTTTCTCATCTACAACAAGGAATGTTTGCAACCACCAGAGCACATACAAAACATGGACTTACCAGTCTGCTGAAACGCTTCAATTCGAAATACACGCCACCGATTAGTTCATTCTCCTACATTCACGATGATGCACTTTCTGATATCAAGAAAGAAGAGATTGCAAAGCACATGCAAGATCTTGGACCATTCCCAAACTACTCCAACATTTTGAATCCCCAGCACTTTTATCAAAATACCGTTTTACTAGACTATTCCAAAAAACACCCTCATCCGGTTTCATTACGGCAGTTGGCTGGTTATGGCAATACATTGACCAAACAAAAAATCATCAACAGCGCCAATTTCGTTCGAGTAGAGCTTCCTATAAGATTAGCCATGAGAATTCGTGACTTACAAGTGCTTCCTTTCGGAGTGGTGAACAATTTCCACATGGCACAAATATATGAAAGCTACTACCACCTGTTCAACGCTTTCCGAAAGATTGGAAAAATCAACACAGTCGAGGAGAATGAAAAGTTTTGTGCCATATTATCGACCCTATTGGATGATCATACCTTCAACTTACCCCATTTGATGATGGGGGCATTGGAGGTATCTATTGCCGAAAGCTTGTCGCAGGAGAAATTGGATTCATTCATGAGCAGCATGTTGAGGTCACGTTTGAGCAGACGACTCATTGTCGAAGAGCACTTGTCATTGAGTGAAAATTATCGCAAGCAGCCCTACGCTAGAAAGCCACCGCATTATCTTGGAGAAATATTCCAAACTTGTAAAGCTGTTGATCATTTCAATGAAGTTGCAGAAAAGGTTAAGAATTTGTTGTGCCATCAATACCCACGCGCAAAGGAATTACCAAAGTTGCAAATAGACGGTGATTTGGACTGTGAGTTCCAGTTTATGGTGCCTCACTTGCATTATATGTTACATGAGATACTACGCAACTCTTTTGAAGCAACGCTAAAAACCACAAAAGAGGAGACACTATTACCTCTTGTTAAAATCACCATCGTTGACCTGAAACATGATGTAATTTTCAGGATATCAGACCAAGGAGGAGGACTTCAACATGACCAATTGAAACTGATTTGGTCATTTGGCAAGTCTCCTGAATTGGCGAGAAAGAGTTTGGCCACTTTTCATCGTATACCAGGGTTGCAATTGCATTCCAACTTGCAGTTTTCTGCGTCAGGATCCTCGGTTGTGAGGCCAAAGGAGACGACGAGCTCTAACGACGACGATGAAGTGGGCTGGGCATCTAGAAACAAAAAATCAACTTTAGAGGATCTTATGGCGAGACCACACGAATACAAGTTGGGCATGGGGTTGCCAATGTGTTCTGTTTATGCTGATTACTGGAATGGATCTCTACAGATGAACTCCTTGGAGGGTTATGGCTGTGACACTTCCTTAACTTTAAAGAAATTGGGGTACCATAGTAACATCATACAACTTGACAGGGCATAGGGACAAAAAGAGTAAGTAGTAATTTATATAGTGTACGCAAAATGCGGAATGTTTTCTTCAATATAAAGCAAAGCGGGAGTGCTGTATCCCGGTAATAAAGCTCGGTTAACTTAGAGTTTCGCTGGAAGTGGGTTAAAGCCATGCTGTCGTCTCCTTTTGGGGGATTCTTACTTACGAATTGGCTTTGCTAAGAAAGGTTGTTAAGAGTATTATTTTTAGAGTTAGCATGCATACTTTTAGTCAGTTCAATTCAAAGAAACGTAAAATTTAAGAGGCTGAGCACTAGAAAGTATCTACCGTATGACCATCTCATTTTGGAACTTTCTTAGCATCATCATCACGCTGTCCGTAGGCTTTAGTAGCGTAGTGGCCATCAATACAAATGACATCTTGAGGTCTGTAGTTGTAGGTCTTGTCAAAGTATTGGGTCAAGATCTGCTTAACACCAGCGGCATATCTAGCTTGAGCATCCAAAGAGGTACCAGAGACGTGAATGGTCATGGCATTACCATATTCTGGGCCGTATGGGTTGTGCATCTTTCTCCATGGGTGGTCCTTTGGTGCCGGTTGAACATTCCAAACATCACCACCGTAACCACCGAGGTGACCAGACTCCAAAGCTTCAGCAACTGCATCAGCATCACAAATAGCTCCTCTGGCAGTGTCGACCAAGTAAGCACCTTTCTTCATTTTTGAGATCAATGCTTTGTCAAACAAGCCTTTGGTCTTTTCGTGCAATGGACAGTTGATGGTGACAATATCGGCTTCAGCAACCAATGCCTCTAAGTCATCCACTTTTTCAACAATGACATCAACATCATTGTACAATTTGGAAGCTTTGTTCAACTTCTCCTCCGCCTCAGCTGGCAATGGTTGATAATCGTAATACAACAACTTCTTGACATTGAATGGAACCAATCTCTCTAAAATACGGTAACCAATTCTACCTGCACCAACAGTAGCAACGACTTTGCCCTCCAAGTCGTATTCTTGTTTTGCAACAGCAGCAACGTCCCATCCTCCAGAGGTAGCTTGTAAATGGCCAATGTTATAGTTCCTAATCAAAACGAGCATAGTCATGACTGCATGTTCCGCAACCGATTGGACGTTTGACCCTGTGACTTCCAAAACTGAGATTCCTCTCTCGTTAGCTACGTTCAAATCAACATGATCAGATCCAACACCGGCAGTGATAGCGATCTTCAACTTTGGTGCCTTGGCAATTCTTTCCTTAGTCAAATAGGCTGGGTAAAATGGGGTGGTGATGACAATCTCAGCATCTTCCAAGTTTGAATCAAATGCCGAATTGACATTGTCTTTGTCGGTGGTTGCAACCAAGTCGTAACCATGGTCTTCAATAAATTGACGAATGCCCAACTCATTTTCAATAGCACCTAACAACTTCTTCTCCTCTTTAGCATGCTTACCACCAGCATAAAGCACCAATAAAACCTTTGGCTTGCCCATTTTTGATTGACGTTTAAAGTGTGTGTTTATTTTAGTTTGTAGTGTTTCTTGTAGGAATTGATTCCGATACAGACTGCAATGAAAAAAGTTTGACATACAAGGTGATTTGATGCCATATTTATAGCAAAATTGAATCAGTAATGAAATATTAAAGAACATCCATATATTCAGGAACTGTACATACACAAATACTGTAGCCCGAAACCTTTCGAATCACTTCGAATATTTCCTCCTATATGCACCTTGTGTAAAATTGCAACTCCGCGATATAATTAAATTACCCAAGCAAGAAAAAATAAGTTAGCTGCAACAGTCCATAATTCATTTAGTGCACACACACACACACACCCCCGCGATTTTTAAACAACTCGGATTAACAAAGATGTTGGGGGACTATATGACAAAAAGTCACCGACACATAATTATTGTGGATTTTGTGTGTACACTTCCTTCTTGTGTTCCAGAATGCTGACTGTTTTATACTGTGAAGCCGAGTTATTTTCTTTGTATTTAATGTCTTCCCTCAATGTTAAGATTAATTCACGCAAACCCGAGTTTTTTGAAAAGAGAGAAAAAAAAAAAAAACAAAAAAAAACGCGGGGAGATGGGGAGAAAAAAAAAAAAAAGAGAAGAGGTTGGGGAAAGTCGTGTAGTTGCTACAAGGTCAAGTTAATTATCTCGAGGATTGGAAAGAATAGAGGCAATTGTGTGTGTATGAAGAATATGAAGAATATCGTATGCAAAGAGAAGGTTTCAATAATGACCCTGACACAACCAATATTATATCTTCTATCAGTTTCCATGACCAAGAAGAGTCACTTAGTAACATTTCTTATTGCGATTTCTCGTTATTTGGAGTGGCAATACATATAATGCCTCCGAGCACAATGTGTTTAGCTTCTTTGGGTCTGTATTAATGCCAAATGTGTTGAACGGCTCACTCCTTGATTACCTTCGTAGATGGTTGGTTTGTAAGATAATAGTCTGGTGTGCTTTAGATTTGTCATTGATTGTTGTGAATTGAAATGTCACAACACACACACACACACACACACACATACACACACACGCATTTTTTTGATTTTGTGCCATATAATTTCACCATCAGATCAACCAGCCATCTTTTTCTTCCTCAATTGGTTGCAATGATCTCTCAATTCCAGACACCAAGAGTGTAAACCCAACTCGATTCACTCAACTCAGTTCCGCGCGTTTCAAGACCACTTCAACTTGAAGCATTACTCAACTACTGTCCTACATCATCCCCTCAACCTTGCAAGAACCGTACTCCAATTTCGCAATGAATGTCACAAGTAATGGATATTACACTACGCAGTATCTAAATCAACACCAAAGACGCCCAAATAAGCATATTCAATCTGCAAATGAGGAAGAGTATCGGACCCCACGAACTCCGTATGAGAATCTCCAATCTCAATCCGCTCCAAATCCAGAACGTCTGGAAAGAGCCCTCATTATGAGAAATGTCCGACCTAAGCAATACATACACCTGGATTCACTGACGTCATCCCAAAGTAGCAACAAGAGCAGTACTATACAGTCTCTACAAGTTGAGGTGGATCCAGAGGATCAGCTTGAAGAAGAGCCAACTCCAGCTGAACTAAAACAAATTCACGAAGAAAGTATTGTAATCACGCCAGTCGAAACACAAAAGGACCATCGGAATAAGAAGGGTGAGCATTTTCTACGTGGAAACAAAAACGACGATTACTACTTGAAGCAGAAACAAAGGTATGATGAAGCTGAGGAAGTGAAGCCGAAAATGTACACCCACAAGACATTTCGCGAGGTCTTTAGTGATAAGCAAGAGGATATGAAGAGATACAATCCAATCGATTGTGTTTTTGCCACAAGTGAGGACACTGTTGGACCTAACAAGCCCATTGCCAAAGTATCTGCTTTTTTAAAGAATATCAAAGTGATCAAAAACGACTATAATGATTATAACTATTACGATCATCGGAAAAGGAAAAGACCAGATAGAGAAATCTTTGTTGATGATGCTGGTGATGATGATGATGATGACGACGACGACGATGATTATGAAGATCAGGGAACTGAAGATGAGTCGGTAGTGGAAAAAGGATGTCGTTTAGAAAACAATGGAGCGAAATCAAACAAAAAGAAAAGGACATTCAAATCAGTGTTGAAGAGAAAAATGAACCGAGCCAAGAAGGAGTTGGGTAGAGACTTTGACTCTCATATCAATGGCGCTTACGAGCACGACGTCTCCTCAACTGACCTGTTGACATCCTCGACTAAGGAGGAAATTGTGAATCAGAATCAGAATCTGACAAATGGAGCAAACAATCAAGCCTCTGGCGATGAGTTTGCAATTACTTCAATAATTGCCCTGAGCTATAATTATCTATGGTCATGGTACGAATTTTACCAAAATAGATCTCCACATAACCAACCACAGCAGTCGACCTCCAATGACGACAAAGTCATCGGTATTACAACGAAATCAGTCAATGATGCAACTTCCCAGAAACCCAAGGGCAAAAAAAGGGCACGATTCGCCAACGGTTCAAAGCAACTCTTTACCAACTGGAACCAACCTGCCAATCGCACATTCAGAAATGGAACCAAGGCAAAAAGGGGACCTCGAATAATTTACCCTAGAGGCAACGATTCATCTGTCTCAACTGCTCCCTCGAGTGAATTCATAGTCGAATACGACTCAAGTGAAGAAGACTCAATGACGCAAGAACTATATTACAATCCCCAAACAAAACAGCTCGAAGCTGAACCCCCAACATCATCCCAATCAATGTTGACCACTTCCACTACAGCCACCACCACAAAAAATAGACCATCGTCGCCATCGTTGGCCACAGTGAGCAATTTGCTCAATTTGATCAAACGCATCCATATCATGCAGTTGATATTCACCCCCATCGATTTCATAGCGGACCATTTCCCACAATTGCAAACAGTCATCATTGTGTTGGAGTTGGTGTTGTTTGTGTGGATCTTGTATGAGTTGAGCCGGTTGGTTGATGCTTTGTGTATGATGGTGCGTGCATTTTGTTCTCCCATGATTGCCATGGGTCGATTTATGAATAAAATCATGTGATGAGTGATGTGGGGAAGGGACTTTTGTAGAGTAGTGGTGTTTTTGAAGGGCGCAGAACGCCCATGTTTGGTATTGCTGCGAAATGGGAACATCCCGCTAAACAATGGAATCACGAATAGTTCAAAAGAACATTATATAATAACACAACTTTGACATACATTACACACTTACACTTTGTATTTACAAACTCGTCAATAAAATAGTATATTTATCACACAAAAAAATATAGTAAAAGAATACAGATAATAGAATTAGTATACAAAATTAAGCTGGATTAGGAGTTCGACCCTCAACCAAGCTTGGTAGAAATGTGGAAAGGAGGTGCTTGTCAGTGGACCACCCCCAAACTTCCTTCTCAGATAGTAATACCACAGTCTCTCACATCTCTAAAAAAAACACACAATCACATGCTGTTGTCATCTCATCCACGCAAAACAACTCGAAATCACAAACGCGCTCCTGTTTCCTACTTCTTGGCATTAATCTTGACGCCCTTGATCGTGATACCAGTTTGCTCAACTGGAAATTTCCTGGGTCTACCTCGTTTATCCTTCTTTTTCAACAATTGTTGAAAGTCCATTTCAGATAAGCCATTAGCAGCAGCAGCAGCAGCAGCAGCATTATGTTGCTGTTGCTGTTGTTCCAACTCTTGTTGCTGCTGCTTCTGCTGACGCTTTTGTTTCAGCTTCAGCTTCTGTTGCTGCTTTTGGAGTTTCAATTGTTCTTGCTGTTGCTGTTGTTGTTGTTGTTGGAGTTGCTGCTGATGGTGTTGTTGCTGAAGTTGTTGTTGATGGTGAAGATGTTGCTGCTGCTGCTGCTGGATTGTCACATTCTCATTATATTGGGACACATACTCAGGCTGGGTTCCGGCTGCATCATTAGCAGTAGCATTACCTTCTCTCTCCTTCAAGATCTTATTCAACTGCTTGAAATTTGGATGGGTAGAGTCAATCATGGTATTAGTTGCTGGGTCAAGAATGAACTTCTTTGGACGCCCTCTCTTTTTCTTACCACCAGTGTTGGCTGAGTCATCTTTCAATACAGGAGATCCTCCTTGTTGAATTCTCAAGGCTTCTTTTTCCAAAAGCAACCTTCTCTTCTCTTCCATCTCTTTTTTGGTCGCCCTTGGTTTTCTTGGCTTCTTAACCTTTTGATCACCAGCAGCTGTATTACCTCCTCCAGTGGCTGAAACAGCAGCAGCAGCTACACCAGATGAATTATGAGAAACGCCCGAAGCAACATGTGAAGAGCCATCGTGTTGGTGTTGTATCTGCTGTTGCTGTTGGTAGTTTTGCGGGTGTTGCTGTTGCTGCTGCTGTCCAGAATGTCCCTGCTGTTGTGGTGATTGCTGTTGCTGGTAATATTGAGCTTGTTGGTGATATTGTTGCTGTTGTGGAGTAAACTTTTGCAACTGTTTAGGATCCATTTGTTGAGGGTGGTCGTTTTGTGATTGGGCACTAAAGATTTGAGGTGTGCCCGAGTGAGAAGTTGGGGGAGCATAGTAAAGGTTAGTGTTATGGCCCTGTTGGTGTTGATGAGATTGTTGAGATTGTTGAGCTTGTTGCTGAGCTTGTTGTTGTGGCGAAATCAGGTACTGGCTTGGATGGGTTCCTAAGCCAGTTAACGACTGTATACCGTATGTTGACCTTGCTGGTATTTGACCCAAAGGTGGAACACCACGCGTATTGGTTGAAGAGCTTGTAGGAGTAGAATTGGCTCCAACGCCTCTATTGAAATATGACGCGGAGTTGGCGGTATTTCCAATAAAAGGCTGTTGTCTTGCTCCAGGAGGAGATGTCAAGTGTCCTGGCGTAGACTGCTGTTGTTGAGAGCCCGGTGATGTTTGCAGCAGCAGCTGGTTCTTGGATGATTGGGAACCCTTGTTTGAAGCTGAAGACGGAGTTGTTGTGAAATTGGTTGAATAACCCAGATATGGATACATATTGTTAAACATTATCTAAGGTCCCGTTTGAAAGCTGTTAAATCCAGTGACTTTCGAGTACAATTGTGATGACGGTCGTGTATGTGTCAGTAGTAGTAGTTTTGAAATAGCTCGTGTGTAAAACTATTGTATAATCGTATCTTGTAAGTCTGTATTGATCCCTTCTTCTTCTTCTTGGTTTGTTTGTTTATACTTTTTCTTCTGTATTGGAATTTGAGAAACAACAGAAAAAAATAATTAAAAAAAAAAAAAAACAAAGAAATTAATTAATCAAATTTTAATCAATAAAAAAAAATTTAAAAAAAAAAATTGATTATTGACTTGAGTAATTGGTTGATGGTAGTTAAAAAAGGGGGAAAATGAAGCGATAATTCTTCTTCGCTATTTGTTTAACTGACTGGCTGACTGGCTGACTGGCTAACTGACTGACTGACTGAATCTCCAGTTCAAATATGGTGTATATGAAATCTGTATCAGTAACAAAATATTAATAAAAAAAAAAACAAAAAAAGGCAGGAAGAGAGAAAGAATAAAAAAAAAAAGTGACTTAAATTTTATATTTTTTTTTTTTTTATAAATTTTATTATTTCTATTTCTTTTTTTTTTCTTTATGTTTTACAAATAAAAACAAAAAAAAAAGATTCGGATGTTACGTAAGCTTCATGAGCTACTTTACATAATGTTTTATGTAACCCAATTAGCATTGGACTTTACTTGCAACCAAATCACATTTATAGTGGTCATAGAAGCAAAACTGTTTGAGTTACTTTATCATACAGTGGCTACAAACTGTCATAATCCATCTCTAATTTGATACTCTTAACAAATTGGCTGGAATATCATACAACTCAGCTTCTTCCAACAACGCATTTTCGAAATACTTGACAAACTCTCTTGAGTCAGATAACTGTTCATCAAACTTAACTTTAAAGGAAACGTTTGCTCTTGGAGTAGCACCCACTTCCACCACTGGAGTTTTGTCATTGGGTAACCCGATCAAATCATCAAAATCAGTTCTGGGTAATGTTTGATTCAACTTCCTACTTGATTTAGCTACGGCAGCATCTCCATGGAAATCGTATTTGAGATCGTATACTTCAAATCTCCTTTTGGTCACTGGTGCAGTAACTAATTCTTCAAATACATCGTATTGATCATAGATGGAAGGAGATGGGGAAGTGGCATATTGTGGGAACCTGTGGGCATATGTGTCATGGATGGCCGAGTCAATTGCACTTTCAAACGCTTGTTTAAACCCAATCTTGTTGAGATGTTCCGCCAATGGGGCTGAAAATTCGACTGAGAGTACATTTGTAGGTTTTGGTTTAGCATCAGTTGTTCCCGATTGCTTTTGTTGCTGTTCTTGCTCTTTAGCATCTTCAGCAGTTGGCTTTGCAACTTGTATATTGGACAAGTCCAAGTGTTCTCTTGATCTGATGTACTTGGCAAGATCAACTACTGCTTCAAGTGGTATTGTTCCTAGGTATGCCAACACATCCCCTTTCAATATCCTTCCATTAGGTCCAGTGGCTTGGATCTTGGCAATAGCATCATCATGGGATATGTTGTTTTCATGCAAGAGCAATTCAACAGCTGGCGAAAATTTCTGGTTTGGATTAGCCTTTTGAAGTATATCTGACGAGCCTGATTCAGTTGCTTTCGATTTGGACAGTTTAGATGGTGAACTTTCCTTCTTTTGTGATTTGGTTTCTTTCTTTTCCTCTTGCTCCTTTGGTTCCTCTCTCTTCTTTTCCTCATCGCCTTTCTTCTTTTCCTCCTCCTTATTCTCTTCCACCTTTGGTTTCTCCAATGAGCTCAAATCGTCATCAACGTCAGCAATATAAGCAATTGCTTTCCCTACTGGTACTCCTTTAGCACCATCATTCTCCAAGATCTCCCACAATTTACCATCATCAGCTGCCTCGACGTCAATGTTTGCTTTATCAGTCTCAACTTCCAACAACACATCACCGGCATTATAAGTATCACCAGGTTTCACTTTCCATGACACAATGCCTCCTTCAGTCATGGTTGGTGACATAGCAGGCATTTTAAATACCGACGCAGAATATCTGATGCTAGTCTGATGGAAGAAACGAACAGAGGGTACGGGTACTCTTGTCCTAGCAAATATCGCTCTAAGCATGTTTTTTTCAAAAAAAAGAAAAAAAAAAAAAAAGTTGATATGGAATAGTTGAGTCTGTAGGTGAAGTGCAATTGGTAGAATTCGCTCGTGAGTTTTATACCTTTGTATTCTGTATACTCCTAATGGTCAAGCTGGTGGATGTGAAGAAGGTGTACTGTTTTCCAATTAGAATGGAGTTTAATATCCGAAGTGTTTAGGTCGATGTTTTCTTTCTCTCTCTCCTTCTCTTCTTTTACTTTGCGATTCACAGAAGTCCGTTTGTCACAAAAAGAGAATCAGTGTCGCTAATATGCAAGTTGAGACATGTCATGTGTATATCATGTGATGCGTTGCTTAGTAGCATCTCTCTTCTCGGAAGAAATAGGAAACAAAAATTCCTTTCCTACAGCAACCACACACACACACACACAGAAGCAGAGGGATGGTGTTATTTTTTATTTTACCCCAATTTTTTTCAGAAACATTCAGCAACAAGCAGAATATATCCTTCTTCAACTTCCTAGCACTTTCATTTTCACTCTTCTACCCTCTAGATACCAATTCCATCAGAGTCAACTTAGTAGTTACTGCCACCATTCTATTTATTCCTGTCGTTTGAAAAAGTTTATACAACAGGTTCTGCACAGCAAAAGCAAGCCGGGAGATTGTTCCGTTCCGTTTATTTATATTTTTTTGAACCACATTTTCCATTAAATTTTACACCCTTGTCTACACTCTCTTGAGCACCACAAGCTCATATCACCCTGTGTATCAAACCATAGTCTATTCTTTCTGAGTCCAATCCATCCAACCAAAAAAGGAAAAAAAAAAAAAAAGAGGATTTACATTATCCTCTGCCCTTCGGAAAAGTACACACAGGAACCAAAAATAGTTTAGACACGCAAAAGAAAAAAAATAAAAAAAATAAAAAAAATAAAACAAAAAAATTACGACTGGTTCAAACACCACTCGTGACATTATTCTCCTTTGCATTTACCACCTTAAAGGTTACTCATATTCAAGTCAGGCATAACTCGCTCACGTCAGACCAAGACGACTTTCTGTATTTCATCGATTAACTACCTCATACACCACTAAAACTATATCCTTCACTCAAGCACCTACCTTTTTCAAACATGTCGTTCATAACAAGATCAATAAACCTACGAAGTATTATTGCGACCATCAAAAAATATTCCAGATTCATAGGCCCCGGCCTCATGGTTAGTGTTGCTTTCCTAGATCCAGGAAATTATTCCACTGCCGTGTCAGCAGGAAACGCATACAAGTATAGTTTACTATTTTCCATACTATTGTCAAATTGTCTTGCAATTTTCCTACAGACGCTAGCGGCAAAACTAGGTGCTGTTACAGGGTTGGACCTAGCTGCCAATTGCAAAGCACATTTCCTGTTTAGAACCAACCTTGTGCTATACATTATGACAGAAATTGCCATTATTGCAACTGACTTGGCTGAAGTTGTAGGCACGGCTATTGCATTAAACATTTTATTCAAGATTCCATTGTTTTTGGGAGTCATTGTTACCGTGATTGATGTCTTGATTGTGTTGGCCGCATACAGACCTAAAGGGCCACTTTTGTTTATTCGTATATTTGAATCGTTTGTCTCGATATTGGTGGCAGCTACTGTTGTTTGTTTTGGTATTCAATTGTATCAAGTCAGTCATGACAAGTCAATCAATTTTTCCGCCATGGAGGTGTTGCAGGGCTTTCTTCCAAATGAAAAAGTTGTTGATATGTCGGAAAGAGAAGGTGGAAATGGGTTATTTTTGAGTTTGGCCATATTGGGAGCCACAGTGATGCCTCATTCCTTATATCTTGGTTCTGGGTTGGTCCAATCGAGGTTGAAAGATTATGATATCAAGAATGGATTTTATAAGCCATTACCTAAACTGAAACCACATTCATCTTTATCAGCGACGTCTACAAGTGATGAAATAACTATCAATCCGGGAGATCAAGAAATCATTGACCACGAACAGACTCCTGTGCATCTGGGCACGCCAAGTGTGTCTCGTGTTGCTACTTTCGACCCTGCAGACACAACCACACTCGGAGAAGATGAAGAGGAAGATTATAGACCCTCGATCCACGCTATCAAAGATACAATGTCGTACACCATCATAGAGTTGGTGATTTCACTTTTCACAGTTGCATTATTTGTCAACTCTGCCATTTTGATTGTTGCAGGAGCCACGCTCAATAGTTCCAAAGTTGACACACGCGATGATCACGATGACGGGAATGACTCTGATTACGATTCAGATAAAGATGATAATTACGAAAATGCCGATTTATTCACAATATATCACTTGCTTTCTAAACACTTGTCTCCAACGGCTGGATTTGTGTTTGCTTTAGCATTGTTGTGTTCGGGTCAAAGTGCTGGTGTTGTGTGCACCTTGGCAGGACAGATGGTTTCCGAAGGATTTTTGAATTGGAGTTTACCTCCAATCACGAGAAGATTAATCACACGTGGATTGGCCATTGCACCATGTTTATTTGTTGTCACTTTTGCTGGTAGAGAGGGATTAGCAAAGACATTGAATGCAAGTCAAGTTGTATTATCGTTGCTTTTGCCTATTGTTAGTGCCCCTTTGATTTGGTTCACTTGTAATAAGCATACAATGAAGGTGCCCATTTATGTACGCGATGGTGATGAAGATGTTGATATTGCAAGTAATTTGTTTGATGATGAAATTGGTAATACGGCACCTATCAATACTCAAATTAATGCAAAAAGATTTACAAGTTCCGAGCCAGCAATTAGGCTTCAAGATTTGCGCAAGTCTCACCCATGTGCTGGCTGGGAAGACGATGATGAGGATGACGACGAGGAGGAAAATGGGAACCGTCACGATCCATTGACTAGAAACTATAATGAAGAGAGTAGGCGGTTGATCAATGGTGATGATAATGATGACGGAGAGGAACAAGAGGAAGAATCACAAACCAGTTTTGAGAATGACAACCATGCACAGCCTCACAGTATTACTAAACCAAGATCAAATTCTAATGCTTTCATTTCCAAGAAGCCACTTTCTGATTCAAGTGCTGTGTCATCGTCTTCCACTCTGCCTATTGTGTTTACCGATACAGAAGACGATTATCTTGATGAGGAAAATTATCGAATCAAGGGATACAAGGACTTTAGTAATTCGACATTGACTTCGGTGTTTGCAATTTTGATTTGGAGTTTTATTACATTGTTGAATATTTACTTGGTCGTGAATATGCTCCTCGATACATAGGTGTGTTTGCTATTGCATAGATTAGAGAAAACGAAAAGTTTAGGTTGCAAAGACAACTGTAAACTCCATCTCTATAAAGAATATCTAAACCCCTCATTTTCAAAATCTGTCATTCCCATAAACCCGTTCAATATCGCTTGTTCCTTTTGTTCCTCAGTTTGGCCGTGTTGCAACTTATTCTTGATCCTATTTCTTCTCATCAACACCAACCTAATACATATTGCCAATACCATAATACCGCAGTAACACGTAATCAACCCAATGACACCACTCTTGTACTTTGGTGCTTCTCTAGTGTAAAAGATATTGGCACCAACAATGTTCCCCGCGGCATACAACAAGAACCAAATTCCATTGGCAATTGTGCGCTTGGAGGTTCCAGAAACGTTGGCATTGAGTAGTATCCAGCACATTATCACCGGTCCACCAATGATAAACTGTAAAAAAGAACATCCAACCAATGACCATCGATGGTCAAGTGATATGGTGTGGATGCCAATGAGACCGACTAATGGAGCAATGCAAAACACAAACAAGACGTAACATCTCGTGTTTTTGATAGTGAATGACACGATCCCTCCAACTATAACAAACACCAACTCAATTGCACCAAGAGGCAATTGCAACGCCGTGGCTTGGATCCCAGAAAATCCAAATCCTTTAATCAAGGCAGAAATGAAATTTGACGATCCACCATTAATCACCCCACAGGCCAACCCCACCAAAGCAATCATCAACACTGAACTGTCCCGCAACGCTTCGACAACTTGGTACTTTTCAAACTTCTTTGCCTTGATGCCTTGGTTATTACTAGCAACATGTTTAATCAAAACCGCCTTCTCCTCCTCAGTCAAAAACTTGGCCTGTTCTGGCGAGTCAGGACACAACCAAAGGAAAACCACCGACCAAACAAGATTCAACAATCCAATCACCAAAAAGATCAATTTCCAAGGCTTGATACTTGCATGAGTCGCATGTCCCAATCCAAATCCCAACAATGCTCCCACCATAGTGGCAACCCCATTAAACGACAAAAACAAACACATGCGTATTGGCTGTTGCTTAATGGTGTAGAATGACCCACATATGATCATGCACGACGGACTGATGCTGGCTTCAAACATCCCCAAAACGAACCTAATGACCAACGCACCGCCGTAGTTGTGGAGCCCCACGTGTCCAATCAAGATTATGGACCAAGTGAATAGGAGAAACCCAGTGTATTTTGCAACGGGGAGTCGTTGAATGATGTAGTTGCCCGGTATGGCCCAAAACAAGTATCCAAAGTTGAAAATGGCAGCCACCCACGAATACCGTTGTCCAACGAGATTCAAATCCTCTTTTAAACTATATGCCGACGCGTAGTTTAAAGATAATTTGTCCAAGAACTGTAACGTGTAAGTGACGCATAGTAATGGAACGATTCTCCAATCCACTTTGCGCAATACTCTTTTGTAAATCTCCAAGTCTTCATCGGTGGAGATATCTTGGGCTTTTTCATATAGCTCGTACCCGGCGGCATTGTGTTCCTCTGGTATTGCGCTCACCACTTCGTGCAATTTTTCCTTGTCCATTTTGTTTGATGTGGATAGTAAATGGGCTTCAGTCATTATGTAAAGGTTGCTGATGGACTTTCGGACATGGTTTCACCTGAAACAGGACAATCTCTGCTCTATTTATACAAATGTGCCCTGGTTTAGTTTATCGATGCCGTAAGTCACCCTCCCCCCACTTCTACTTGTGGGACTGTCCATCCGCTAATTTAACCCTTCTTGCAGCAACTATTATTGCGGCATTAACATCTAATAACACACGGAATTGTTAAAAAAAAAAAGAAAAAAAAAAACAAAAACCAAGTTGCGTTTACTTCCCTTATCGGAAAAACCTGAGCAATAATAAATTGCTTTTGATAATAATGGAAAGATAAGGGAGACACCATCTAAATACGTTGCTTATCGGAGTTACAACTTCAAATGCATGTCTCAATATGTGCTAAGCGCTACAACGTCTCAGTCTATTGTACAGTTTTTGATACCTCGTTTCCCCTATCTCAAATTTCTCTCAATTCTTAATCAACTTCCATTTCGTCAAAGTAACAATAGCCCCTCTTGTTCTGAATTAACGTACGCTTTTTTATCACATTCACATCAACAGTGTATCATTTTATTCAAAAGTACAAACTATACAAGAAAACGTCCATCCCAGTCTTGTTTGCCTTAAACGTCATAGTTGGAAGCAGAAACATCACCACCTCTACCAGTCCAGTTGACATGGACCCATTTGTCTTCTGGAACAAACTCGGTTCCCTTGCCCTTAGCAACTTCGAAAGTGTGAGCACCAAAGTAATCTCTTTGAGCTTGCAACAAGTTGGCTGGCAATTGTTCGGATCTCAAACCATCGTAGAAAGCCAAAGCGGTGGAGAAAGCTGGGGTTGGGATACCTTCAGTGATGGCGTGGCCAAGAGCTGATCTCCAACCAGATTGGGCCTTGGTAACAGCTTCCAAAAAGAATGGGTGGAACAACAAGTTGTCCAAGTTTGGATTTTCTCTATAAGCAGCAGTGATGTCTTTCAAAAAGACTGATCTGATGATACATCCACCTCTCCACATCAAGGCAATAACACTGTAGTTCAATTTCCAGTTGTAGTCGTTTGAAGCTTGTCTCATCAACATGAAACCTTGAGCATATGAGATAATCTTGGATGCATACAAGGCTTGTTCCAAGTCATCAACAAACTTCTTCTTGTCAGTGATTGGAGATTTTGAGCCAACTTCTGGTCCTTTCAAAATCTTTGATGCCTTGACTCTTTCTGGTTTCAAAGCAGAAAGACATCTGGCAAAAACAGCTTCACCAATCAAGGTGACTGGAACACCCAAATCAAGGGCATTGATGGCGGTCCATTTACCAGTACCTTTTTGACCAGCAGTGTCCAAAATCTTTTCAACAACTGGCTTGCCATCAGTTGGGTCATTGAATCTCAAGATATCTCTGGTGATTTCAATCAAGTATGAGTCCAAAACTCCCTTGTTCCATTGAGCAAAAACATCAGCAATTTCCTTGTCTTCAAACTTACCAACTCTCTTCATAACGTCATAAGCCTCACAAATCAATTGCATATCACCATATTCAATACCATTGTGGACCATCTTGACGTAATGACCAGCACCGGCATCACCAACCCAGTCACAACATGGTTCGCCATCGGATTTGGCAGCAATAGCTTGGAAGATTGGCTTAATATGTGGCCAAGCTTCTTCGTTACCACCTGGCATCAACGATGGACCGTGTCTAGCACCTTCTTCACCACCAGAAACACCACAACCAACAAACAAGATACCCTTTTTCTTCAATTCTTCGAATCTTCTGTTGGTGTCTGGGAAATGTGAGTTACCACCATCAATGATGATGTCACCTTTGTCCAAGTATGGCAACAATTGTTCGATAAAAGCATCGACAGCTGGACCAGCCTTGACCAACAACATAATTCTTCTTGGTCTCTTCAAGTTGTCAACCAATTCTTGGATGGAGTGGGCACCAATGATGTGCTTGTTACCTTTGGCTTCGTTGTCCAAAAAGTGGTCAACTTTGGAAACAGTTCTGTTGAAAGCAACGACATTGAATCCATGGTCGGCAGCGTTAAGGATCAAGTTTTGACCCATGACGGCTAAACCAATTAAACCGAGATCACCTCTAGGAATTATATTGTTAGTATTATTTACACCCATATGGTTGGAGATGGCAGATAGCCTTGATAAAGCACAAGCAGAACACATGGTGGAGGGTAGGGGACGGGTTGACGGTTGTAATTGAAAAAAGTCTGGAACAAAACGGGGAATCTGTGTGAATATATATACAGATATATATATATATTGGAAAGTTGAACAAAAGTTGAAATCGTGGGGGTGATTTTATATCCAGCGGATCAATGGGAATTTTTTTTTATTTTTGTCCTTTTGTCCCTTTGTCCCTTTCACCGTCATTTAAATTTTTGATTTTTTTTTTGTTCTTCATTTGTTTTGGTTGTTGAGGAAAAAAAAAAGGGAGTGTTTGGTTTGTTTTTCCGTTCAATTTGATTGAGTTTTGTTGGCCTCCCCAAAGTATATGGGAGCGGAGTTAGTAGGTTTGTAGGACCAGCCGGAAACGACTTGGTTCATAACGTGGCTTGTTCAATTGACTTCTTTTGTAGTGCAATGTTCTTTTATGCCATTCTATTCGTGTATATCTTTTCTTCCTTTGTATGTCGCTGTGCTTTATCTATCCGGGTATCTGCCATTGACAATCAATTACATACTGAGGTTGAGCTGGAGCTTTTGAATCAGTGGACATTGTAAGTAATGGTGTTGTAATTCTATTGTAATCCTAAATGAATATGGAAAAGCAATTGAAGAAAGGAGGAGTATAATTGAAATGAAAATTTTAATAAAAGGGTTGGAAATTTTGAATCAATTTTATATTAACAGAGTCTACTAACTATTACTACTACTACTACTACTACTACAACAACAACAAAAAAATAATAATAATAATAATAATAATAATAATAATAATAATAGTAATTCGTCTACGGGTAAAGCTTTGTTAGTTTTTATCAAACGAAAAAAATAAAAAAAAAAATTAAAAAGCAAAAGAAAACTAAAACTAAATAGCAAATATAAAAATTAAAGTAGTGTACTTTGTACTAAACATGTTCTTTTTTGTATTTCATAAAGTTAAACTCTCTTCGTCATTGGACGGTTATTTGTGATACCTAGAATAGCTTTTTCTCTTAGGAAGAGAATCTCAGATAGCTTAAATTAAGTAGTCCATGCTATTTCAGAGCCCGTTTGCAATTGTACATGTCGGTGTTCAATTGAAGCACGTGAACTCTAAACTAAAGGATCGAACCTTGTCGAAGGAAAAAAAGAAAAAAAAAAAGAAAGTTTTCGTCTGTATACAGGAGTCACTTTCGGCCAGCAGGCCCGCTACTCCGAAATTTGCTGGGTTGATCTAGAACGAAACAAGAGGGTTTAGAGACAGTTGTTGAGTGTCTATCATTTGACGAGCTTGTATATGAATTAGAAAGTAGGACTCAATGTAGGGGAAACCAGACTGCATACTCCTTTGACCACTCGCTACGCATATTTCAGCGATATCGGAAAACGCATTTCCGGCGAACTTAAAGGCGGAGGGGAAAAGAAAAAATTAGAGGGAACTAAAGGGAACATCCGCCGTTTTGACACTCTTTACTGGTCACTTTTCAAACACACCAAACCGTAATTGGGCCGTAAGCTCATGGTACTGTAGTTGTTGTAACTGTGCTCTAGTAAACTGGGTTGGTGAGGAGTATTATAACCTGTTGGGTCCACTATGAAGTTTTTGCTTCTCTTGGACTTGCACAGGCGTCAATGAGGATGCAAATATCTTGTAGTCACCTCAATGCTCGATATGCTGCTGTTTCCCTGTCCCCCACATGCCAATCTCAAGGTACCTGGCTCTCCCCGCCTTCTTTTGTGCTACTAGGGACCAAGCATCATAACAAAACTAAATGGTCTCTACCCCCAACGTGGCAGAGTGCTTATAGCTCTTTGTGAGACATGGGATACGTATTTGAGGGGAAGGATGTAGACAGCTGATGAATGTTGGGTATATCGGAGTTTGGTGTTTGTCCTCCCAGATCCATTCCCCCACCTCGTTCCTCCACCCCCCCCCCCACGCGTCATACACACACACACACACACATACAGCTTTATCCCCCACGTGTATTTTGTGTTTGCAACCAAAATATCGTTCGTAAAGGTAGTGTAGGAAATAGATGCACCCCTACCCTCTCGAGAAGAAGATAAAAAAACACCGTGTTTATAATGATACCGAGGACGCGCAGGTACTCCTTCTCTCCAACTTTGCTCCTGCAAATTGAAACTATGAGATTAACTCAAGGCAGCAAAATATCAAGAGGAAAGAAATTTCCAAAACCAACAAGATTCTACAAATACAATCTCATTGATGAGCCTCGTCATCATGACTACAGCCACAGCATTGCTCATTAAAAAAGCTGACTCGTTGATTGAATAACTGATAGAGATTCACAATTCAAGCCAAGGATTCGCTCTGGTGTGCAATTTCTTGGTATTGGTGCAAGACGCCACCACAATTTAGTCTGGTTCTAGGCATGTTGTGGCATAAACTGTGCCCACTCTGTCCTCCCTTCTCAAGCTCAGTTCCTAACTCAACTCGACTTGTGTTCCGGATAGCCACGAAAGAAGATATCTTATACATTGATCATTGAAATCTTGTTCCTGTATCAATGACGCATAACTTCATGAAAACTCAGTCAAAAGAAACAATGACATAAATCCCATCCGACAAAAAAATGAAAAAAAAAAATGACAAATAATCACGTGTAATGGTTCCATCTAAAAATCCATCTTTGTGTACATTCCTTGTACATTTGCAGCAAACAAAAAAACAAAAAAAAAAAAAAGAAACCGATTCCAGATTTCATCCCCATGTATAAAACCGGCGGTTAAATTGTCACAAATTCTATGAAACAAAGATGAAAAAAAAAAAAAAAATTTAAGTGGGAAAATTTTCACTACAGTTTCGACCGTCTCTTCTTCCATCCGTATACTCATATCTGAATCAATACCGTCATCATGCCTATTCCAAAACCACACGGAGGTCAACTCAATGACTTGATTATCCGCGACGCTGACAAAAAGCCACAGTTGTTGAAAGAAGTTGAAACTTTACCCCATTTGACCTTGACACCAAGACAATTGTGTGATTTGGAGTTGATTTTGAACGGTGGGTTCTCGCCTTTGACTGGGTTTTTAAATGAGGACGATTACAATAGTGTTGTTGAAGATTTGCGTTTGACTTCAGTCAAGAATGAGCAAGGAAAAGGATTGATTTGGCCCATCCCAATCACGTTGGATGTGTCTGCCCAAACTGCCCAACAATACAAAATTGGTGATAGAATTGCATTGTTGGATTTGAGAGATGAAACCCCATTGGCAATTTTGACTATTGAGTCGATCTATACCCCAGATAAGCAAAAGGAAGCCAAGTTGGTATTTAGAGGTGATCCCGAACACCCAGCCAACAAATACCTTTTCGAAACTGCTGGTGACGTTTACATTGGTGGGTCCTTGCAAGGTATCAACTATCCAAAACATTATGATTACGTCGACGCTAGGAAAACCCCCACCGAATTGAGAAAGGAGTTTGACTCATTGGGATGGACCAACCAAAACATTGTTGCTTTCCAAACAAGAAACCCAATGCATAGAGCTCATCGTGAGTTGACCATTAGAGCCGCTAATGACATTGGATCCAGCGCTCACATTTTAATTCATCCAGTTGTTGGATTGACTAAGCCCGGTGATATCGATCATCACACTAGAGTCAAAGTTTACAAGCAAATCTTGCAAAAGTTCCCCGATGGATTGGCATCCTTGTCTCTTTTGCCATTGGCTATGAGAATGGGTGGTGATAGAGAAGCCTTGTGGCACGCTTTAATCAGAACCAATTATGGTGTTGATCATTTCATTGTGGGTAGAGATCATGCAGGTCCTGGTAAAAACTCTCAAGGTGTTGACTTTTACGGTCCTTATGATGCACAAGAATTGTTGCAAAAATATCAAGATGAATTGGATATCAAGATTGTTCCATTTAGAATGGTTACTTATTTGCCTGATGAGGATAGATACGCGCCAATTGATACTATTGATACTTCTAAAGTCAAGACCGCCAATATCTCAGGTACTGAGTTGAGAAACAAGTTGCGTACTGGTGATGCTATCCCTGAATGGTTTTCTTATCCTGAAGTTGTCAAGATCTTGCGTGAAACCAACCCACCCAGATTCAAACAAGGTTTTGTAATCATTATTGAAACTGAATCGAAATTGGGTCAATATTTGAGTTTTGCTTTACAATCAACATTGAATCAGTTTAGCGGTGAAAGAAGAATTACTAAAATCGATCAACAAGAACACAATGTTGCTCCTTTCATTATTAATGAATTGGTCAAGTCGGGAGCCGGTGTCATCTTGACTACTGAAAACACTCATTCCACTAAAGTTGCCAGTTTGGTAGGCGAGGGAAACTCCATCATCGTTGGTCCAAAAAATGATGCATCGAAAGGTCAATTCAAATTGAATGAAGATCTTAAAGTCACCATTGATGAAATCGTAACTTATTTGCAACAACAAGGATTTTATTAAACAATCAATAGACTTAGATAGATTAGTAGTACATTTTATTTCATTGAAAAACGGTACGGTACTATTTAATAAATAAATGAGATGAAATGAAATAAAAGGAAAAAGAATTTCTAAAAAAAAAAAAAATTAAACGTAACAGGGTCATCATAAAGTCATCAAAACATGGCTCGTTGTTGTTGAACCAAATATGTCGCTCTTGATTGCAACGCCTCAGCAAAGCCCATGGCAGCAGGCCAAACTGGTGCATCAGCAAATAATCTAATACCCAAATAAAATGCCTTTCTTGACAAATTATTCTCAATCACACAATCCCTAATCTCTTGATTCAACTTCATAACGCAATCCCGATTCAAGTCCACATCAACTCCTCGCGACAAGTTATCATCATATTTCGATCTTTGTTCACTCAAATTGATAATCTTTATCCGAACTGAATCGGTAACAAGACTCAAATTCTGCATATCTTTAGTCAAAACGTCCGAATACACAGATTTGACACTTGGCGTCAACACTTTCTCCATCTTGGTAAACGTCTCTTGACATCTGAGCCAGTCCATCAATTCTTGATTCGAAATATCGCGTCTCTTGCACTGTTGCTCCAAGAAATCAAGATATGTAGCAACAACCAAAGAACTGGCTAATAATCCGCAGTATAAAAACACCGGTGTACGAACAGTGGTTTCACGCACATCGAGACTATTGGTTTCGGTGGTTTGTATCCAAAGATCCAAAATACTGTATGCTGACGCCAAAGATTTACTCAAGGCATTGTAATTCGACTCACGGTAATCCATCAAGTCCAACTCCTTATTCATTGCAACGTAATCCTTTTTGAAAATGTGGGTAAAAGTCGCATCAAGATTGATATCCATCTTCATCTTCAACATATACCAAAGTGGAATAACTTGTTTCAAGTCAGGCGAGTGGGCAAATTGATTACTATTAGTTGACGACGTGTCCAAGTTCCCATTATTTTTGTAAAATATGATTTGCCAATTATTCATTAAATGTTGATACTTTGGTCTTTTCTCAATGTTCCAGTTGACATAACTGAAATCACTTGCTCGTAAATCAGCACCAACTTGTTCATGAATATTGAATAGGATGGTAAGGAGATCGGGGTTGGTGATGCTGGTAAGGGGGTTTGGATCCTGTAAATAACCAACAAGTTGATGAACTGAAGTTCCATTGCTCAAGTCAACAATAGACCAGTTTGGTGGTACAGTTTTGCATACTGTATTGTACCAACTAGTTGCATTTGAACTCCACCAAAGTTCACGATTAGTGCAATACGATCCACTCCGCATCATTGTTGATGGAAACATGACGGGTTCTCCAGTGATGCTAGATCTAAATACTTGCAAGATGTAAAAAGTGTGCAAGGTTCTAATTCTCGATTGCGCCAAGATGAAGTAGTCGTAATTGTTTTGAATAATTGGTTTGGTTTCTTCGGTAATCATTAACCCATGGGGTGCTGGTTGAGGTGGGATAATCGATTGCTCCAATGGCTCATTAAAGTTGGTTGACTTGATCAAACCCACCATTGACTTGATTTGTCGTGCGGTGATATCAATAACATTTGGCTCATTGAAAAACAACGACAACATAATATGCAATACAAGGCATTGGTGAGCCATCAAAGGAATCTTTTTGAACTGGATGTTATCAGCAGTCAACTCCCTTTCGAAAAAACTTTGAATATGATACTTGGACATGTTGAATAAGAGCAACGAATCGTGATTATTGTACGCATACAAGGACCCAATAGCAGTAATGGCCAACAAAAGTGGTATAGTTTCAAAATTTTGCCCGCGTGCATTCTTCAACGACGGCAAATGAATAAATGAGCAATACCGATTGTAGCCATGCTCAAACATTTGAGCGTAGTATTTCAAGCTCTCCAAAGAGGGGAAACTTTTACCATCAATCTGGCTCAACTCAATCATTTTGTCTCTGATCTCGGCCGAAATCAAACTCGAATCTGAGTTGAAAAAGTTGGGTGGAAATTCAATTGAGTAATCAATAAACTGTGACTCCTCATGGCCATTGGCGCTTAGCAATTGTTGCATGAAATCCTGCGCCTGTTTCTTGGGAAGGTTGATTGTATTTTCATCCACATTTTGATTGTTGAAATAACCCTTCAAATCTTCAAAGCTGGTATTCGCACTAAAGTTCATATTCATATCAAAAGCTGGATTAACCAAATCCTTGACCCAGTCAGTGGTAGCTTCGTGGGAGAAAACTGGTGCTGTTGCTGTTGCTGTTGCTGCTGCTGCTGCTGGAACCGGAGCTGCCAGAGTCGTGCCGTTTCCAAATAAGCTAGCTTGTGGTGTTATTGAAGCTTCAATTGAGGTTCTAGATCCCATGCCTGCACTTGGTGGTGGTGGTGGTGCAGAACCATTTTTGTTACTCAATTGCAGTGGATTTATACTACCGGTAGAGGAAACTGACCCTTGTTGTGATAGTGGCAGAGACTGATGTAATTGGTGTACCTGTTGTTGTTGTTGCTGTTGTTGTTGCTGTTGTTGTTGCTGTT
This sequence comes from Lodderomyces theae, assembly GCF_024610275.1. Taxonomy (NCBI): domain Eukaryota; kingdom Fungi; phylum Ascomycota; class Pichiomycetes; order Serinales; family Debaryomycetaceae; genus Lodderomyces; species Lodderomyces theae. Next base: position 6,314 of record NW_026261496.1, on the reverse strand, counting down.
GTTGTTGCTGTTGTTGTTGCTGCTGCTGCTGCTGGTGTTGTAGGTGTTGCAATGGTTCCTGTGTAGGTTCATTCTCCACAATCGGTGGTTGTTGCATGGGAAATCCCGCAGCTGGGTCCATAGGCTCATCATCAATTGCAAAAATCGATTTCCTCTGTGGTTGACTTTGCGTATGTTGCATAGGCACTGCTTTAGCATTGCCATTTTTGGAACCAAGAGTAAAAAATTCTTGCAAATTTTTAAGCGACTTTTGACGTAATGAAAATTTGTCATCGCTTAGATCCAAATGGTCTATATTACCCCAATCCAACAAATCACCCATTTCCAAAATCTTATGATACTCTTCACTATGAGGTCCAAGTGGTGGTGTACCAAATTCGACTTGACTCGGCACGGCATCTCCAAACTCACGAGCATTTTGTTCTTGAATTTTCAATGCGTCCCTGACATTGGCATAGGATGTCCCCGATGCTGCTGAATATGAAGCGTGTCTATAATTGTGCATGAAATGAGACGATTTTTGTTTAGACTCGGTAGTGGATTGTTTCAACGGGGATAACTTTTGTCTTTTTGGGGTGTCTGATTCTGGAGATGGTTCTTGATTGACTTGGCTTGATTTCCTTCTACTTGCAGTTGAGTTTTGGCGTGACATTGGAGTTGCTTTCAAGTGAGGGTTGAAAGAAACGCTGTCTTTTCTTCCATTGCTGCTGTGTAGCGTGATACTTGGTCTAGGTGAGTTATTCGAGGTGATTGGTGATGCTCCCATCAGTGGATGAGGCAGGCTTGCACTTGTTTGAGTTTGGCCATCGTTACCAAACAATCCTGTACGAAACTGAGGTTTACTATTACTCTTGGATTCGTCGGAATCTGTCAAAGCCTCTGGTAAAGGTGTAGCACCATTTGGTAAGGGAGCGTTTGGATCAGTGTTGTTTTGCAACACGTTTATGTGTTCATTGATGTCCTGATCCTTAGATGACCCCTTGCGCATCAAGATTGGCAAATTTGTGTGAAGTTTCTGTTGGTGACGCAACACCAAGTCACGTCTAGCAAAGCATCGACCACAAGCTGCGCATTGATATGGTTTTTCATTGGTGTGTGCCCTTTCGTGGCGCTTCAAGTGCTCCAATCTCGCAAAAGCACGAGTGCAAACACTACACATGTGTGGTCGTGGTTTATCGGTTCTAATTTGTTGAGATTTTTTGGGAATGGGTTGTGTAGCAATGGGTGTGGTCATATCAGAATGTATGGTGTTTCTGCGCATAAGTTTCTTGTTGGTGGTGGTGTTGCTGTTGAAGATGTTGCTGGTGGAGCTGCTGCTATCACTATTGTTGTTGATGTCCAGTATGGAATTCAACGACGACAAGGTTTGAGGTGAGCATAAGGATAAAGAAGGTTGCATATTCATCTTGGAAGTTAATAGTGAGGGGACAGTTCTAAGGGTGGTTCTTCATAAAATCGTGTAGTATCAGTAAAAAGTAAATCATAAAATTGCACCCTCCAGTGGTTGTCTAACTGTGTATATCTAAATGTGGGATTGTTCTAGGAATAAGGACAAACTGTTGAAGATATATATTTTTGCAATACTCAGAGACAAAAACAGAAAAAATGCAATAAAAAAAAAAAAAAAAAAAAAAAAAAAAAAAAAAAAAAAAAAAAAAAAAAAAAAAGAAAGAAAACAAATGACTGAAGTACAAGAAAGGATGCAGACACAAACTCAAAAGTAGATATACAATTTCAGACACAGACGCAGACACAAAATTAGACACAGGATATATAAAATCTATTGGCTTACCTTGTGCTGTTTTTTTTTTCTTACTCATACTGAGAAGAAAAGATTCAAGAGAAAACATTTTACTGCTCAACACTAACACAAGTTTTGCATTGAACCAGATTTCCGTAATTGCAGAGTAGTCTTTAGTCTAATCACACATCCGCTTCTGACCCTCTAGAAAAAGAAAAGGAGAAAGAACAATAGCAAAGTTAAGAAGATACACCCCCCTTTTTTTTATGTCATTATGAAAACATAATTGTAATGGTTTGGATTGGGACAGAGCTACCGGATTACATTGGACAATAATAAGAATTAGAAACTCCGTGGTTTGGTTTTAATGTCCGTCCTTGAAAGCTCTAGTTTCCATTCTCCAAGTATTTGCTTACAATGTGAGTCAGACACTGAATCCTTTATTTCAATGACAAGAAAAAAAAAAAAAAATATAACAAAGGGCCACAAAGGTAATATATAGTAAGATTGAGAATAAAACTGGTATTCAATATTCGGACAGACAATTATTTTATTGTTCTGATCTTTATTTTTTTTGTTTTAGCCACACGACCAAATGACTTCGGTCGATTTTTTTAATAAAAAAAAAAAAGTTCCGGTTCCGTGCTTTTTCTTTATACTAGTTTGACTATTTAGGAAAATTCCCTCTGGCAATTAAGGGATAGACAAAGAGAGAGGCAGAGAGCAGAGCACGTTGCTACTGATAATAGTAGTATATTTTTCTAGAGACGATTCTGGTGACAACAAATCAAATTCAGTCTAGCAGTCACGTCTTAAGGTCTCTTCGGTAAAATATTTTACTTTTAAATATTTAGTCATATCTGGGGTAAATTTTTCGGAACATGCTCATAACCACACTTCCTCGTTGGTTTCTTACAAACGACATATACTACCTGACGCGCACCCCCCCTCCAGATAAGGGTGTGTGGGTTGCAGTGCTTACGTGTACTCGTGCTTGTTTGTTACGTGTAACACTAGTACATATATACCACAGACCCGCCTTTGCTTTCTCGTTACTATTGTGTTGACCAAAAGAGGGCACTTTTGGGACATATTTGGGATCTACGTCGCGGTTAAATTGATGGCGGGGCAGTGTCTGTACGATTTTTTTGTTTTTTTTTTGCCTCTTTGTTTGTATTTTGTGTCTTAAAGTACGAGAGACGATTGCTCAGATTGGGAAGTAGTAAGTAGTCGGATTTAGCAAATTCCCTATTGGGGGAATTAATTGACGCATCACTACTAAACTGCAAGCTTGGTGCAATTCTGTGAAGGACACGTTTGAAAGGGATCTTGAGACATGGGTGACTAATGATATACATATTCTATGATACAAAGAAGGGAGGCAGTACAAGCGGCATTGGTTGGCCCTACATTCCGAAGCTTGAAACTCTTCCTCATGAGGAAGGCATGCAAGTCGGCACTTTTCAATACTTAAGAAGTAACGTTCTAGGCCCTACGTATGCTGGCAATCAGTCTGGTAGCCAAACCTGTCTATGCACCTCCCCACCCCACCCTTCCTTTACTTCAATGAATACTTACTTCCACTTCATAGAAGACAAGTATCGACTTCGTTGCAAGGAGTCTCACTTCCATGTCTCCGGGACTTTCTACATCTCATCCAAGTTCATCAAGATGTACGTTTGCTCCAGATTTTAGTCTGTCGACTCTAACTTTCTCTCGGAGTTTTTTTTCTTAGAGGTAAACGTTCCTAACGAAAGCTTAAAATTAAAAAATGTTGGGCCATTTCTGTTTTTGATAGATAAGCATCATCATTATAGGTTCCACTCCCAACTTTGTCAGTACCGTGTGTTATGCACAATATTTTGGAAAGTATTTGATACCTTGACACTATCGGAAGAATGGATCTGAGGGGGAGGGTGTGGAACGTACTGTTACTAGCCACACCGAGCTCATCTCAGCTTTCCAAAAGAGTCTGTTTGTATTTCAAAGCCAAAAATGAGTTTCTCTACCATATAGAATAGCTGTGTGTGATACACAGATTCGTCAAAAAGAGACCTTTGGGTGTTATCATAAAGTTCTCATGTAAGTTTTGAAGTAATAAAATCGATTCGGCAAAGTTTATCTATCAAAGCCACAAAAAAAAAAATAAAAAAAAAAAGAAGAAAAAACTAGTTACCCCAGATTTTAAATAAGTCCTTTCAATTGTTTTGTCCATTTGTTGTTTATTGTTTAGTTTAAAAAATATTTTTTGGTTACTTTTGTCAAGGCACATGGGCGTGTACTTGAGGATAGAAAATTTTCACTCTTGTAGAGCAAAGAGCTGCATTGTTATTATAACGATGCAAAAAATATTTATCGAATTGTTAGAATGCACCCGCCATTATTAAGAATTCATGAACACACACGTCCTTCCTTGATTTTGTTCCGAGAGAGCAGATTTGCAATTCGAAGACCTCACCTCCCTGTTCTCCCTATGCGTGGTAAAAAAGCGGTTCCTGTCCACTGTCTTTTTTCTTTTTTTTTTTTTTTTTTTTTTTTTGTCTTTTTTTTTTTTTTTTTTTTTTTTTTTCTGTTGGGTCATGTATTTAAATTTTATTTCTTTTTTGAAAGTCAATACATAAAAAAAAAAGGGTGAAGTATATTTCTAATGTCGGTCGGACTTTTTTTTTGGTTATTATTACATCCTTCTTTTTGTGCTAAATTTCAATCCATACGTCATTAATCTAGCACCAATACAATAGCCTAAACAAGAAATACTTAAGTAGCAATTGTATCTTTTGTCTTATTTTAAACCAGCCAAATAATAAATTAGTGTCTGGGTTTATCTATGAATTTTATTTTCTGTGTCTGAGAGCTATACTCCCAACAGAAAAAAAATGAAAAGATTATAATCGGCAAGAAAGGGAAAAAAAACCGCATACTAATTTGTTTTTTTGTTTTTTGTTTTTTGTTTTGTTTCTCGATAAATGCGTTATTTTATCCATGTTTCAAAAATTTTACACTTTTTCTCTTTATTTTATTTTTTTGCCTCTTTTAATTTCTGAAATCTGGGGTAAGTAGCCGATACGTTGACAACAATTGGCCCCACCTCATAATAAATAACGTCTCTTACCCTAGAACTCACAAACACTAAGCCTCCTACCATTGTTTAACAATATTGATCTCTCTCTCTCTCTCTCTCTCTCTCTCTCTCCTTGCAGTCTTTGATACTAGCCATTTTGAAGGATGTACCGAAGTAAACAAGTAAAAACAGTGAAAAGTGAAATCAAATCAACAAAAATCGAGCCATATTTTATTATTATTATTGTTATTATTATTGTTATTATTGTTAGCAGATATCGTGAAAGGAAAGATGCGAGTAGGTATTCTTCATCTCCGGCTAATACTGTTTAGTCCAGCAAATCAATTTTGGGGACGTTTCTTTTCTTGTTCTGCCTTTCAAAATACATACTTTTGTTCTATTCTCTTGCACTCGTGGAAGAATTGTCAAATATTGAGATTTGTATCAATTTGTCAACACACAAGATTATTACCAAAATGTAAACAAGATTTCACCTCTGCTACGACTACTTTAAAGAGTCTTTGTCTTCGGCGTGTGCCGAAATCACAAAGTAAAGGACAGTATCAAGTAGATGAGGAGAGGGTTAGATTGGTTTGATTGAAAAGAATTGGAAGGTGGAGAGGAAAAGAAGTAGACGATGGTGGCTATACACAAGGAGCTGCATCAAATCAAACCCATAGCTGAATCAAACTCTGTTTTCAAGTCGTAACTAAGCGCTTACGATTGATCAATTTATCGATTAGAAATAGACATGTAACTGTATTCTGATCCCAATGGAGAGAGCTTCTACATTATTTGTATTTATTACCCTTGTGTAAGTTTCAAACATTTTATTCCACATTTTTTTTTGTTTTTTTTGCAGCAATTTCATCACAAAACATTTGATCACTAATGAATGTTGAAATATTTTTGTTTCTCAAGCCCTTTGAAGGTTTACCTCAAGTGTTGTCTCCCAAATCTTTCTCCAATTGCTATCAAGTACCCGCTTCCCACTTTGAGCTACTCAATTTTATTTACAGTATTAATTGCAAACTTGTGTGTTTTTGTATGTCATGAGACTAATTGCAATCTCTACTCAAAAATTGAAGAAACTATAGTGAGAAAATTTTACTTTCAGTCCTAAGGGTTTTGTATCTGCACCCAAAATCTAGTTTCTTGAATGCTAAACGTTTGAGGTCGTGCTCAATCAGTATATACTTGGAGTTTTTTGAATCAAAAGTCAGAATACCATAATTCGATCAGGAAAAGAACATTTCAATTATAAAGTCTTACACTTTCGAGAATACATTATACAGAAGAGAGTCGAGTTTGGAACAATACGGCATCTATTTCGAACAAAAAGATATCAACTTTTGTCACTTCTGAAGTCTGATTTTGCTATAGCATTTAAGCGTGTACAAAAGACTGCCTGTTAGAGGTATGAGGTTCCTTGTCACATGATCTTGATCACGTGTTTATGGAATGGTATAAGATGCACATTAACATATGATTAAGATAGCTAACCCTTACACG